>NW_027507732.1:301197-343428 GCF_037356315.1 Lithobates pipiens | reverse complement strand
AATGACGGGGCACGATTCCTGCCAATGTCAAAAATGACGGGGCACGATTCCTGCCAATGACGGGGCACGATTCCTGCCAATGTCGCCAATGACGGGGCACGATTCCTCCCAATGACGGGGCACGATTCCTCCCAATGACGGGGCACGATTCCTCCCAATGACGGGGCACGATTCCTCCCAATGACGGGGCACGATTCCTCCAATGACGGGGCACGATTCCTCCCAATGACGGGGCACGATTCCTCCCAATGACGGGGCACGATTCCTCCCAATGACAAAAATGACGGGGCACGATTCCTGCCAATGTCACCAATGACGGGGCACGATTCCTGCCAATGTCACCAATGACGGGGCACGATTCCTGCCAATGTCACCAATGACGGGGCACGATTCCTGCCAATGTCACCAATGACGGGGCACGATTCCTCCCAATGTCACCATGACGGGGCAACGATTCCTGCCATGTCACCAATGATATGGCACGATTCCTGCCAATGTCACCAATGATATGGCACGATTCCTGCCAATGTCGCCAATGATATGGCATGATTCCTGCCAATGTCGCCAATGACGGGGCACGATCTCCCAGTGTCGCCAATGACGGGGCACGATTCTCCCAGTGTCGCCAATGACGGGCAGATTCCTCCCAGTGTCGCCAATGACGGGGCACGATTCCTCCCAGTGTCGCCAATGACGGGGCACGATTCCTCCCAGTGTCGCCAATGACGGGGCACGATTCCTCCCAGTGGTCGCCAATGACGGGGCACGATTCCTCCCAGTGTCGCCAATGACGGGGCACGATTCCTCCCAATGTCGCCAATGACGGGGCACGATTCCTCCCAATGTCGCCAATGACGGGGCACGATTCCTCCCATGTCCCAATGACGGGGCACGATTCCTCCCAATGACGGGGCACGATTCCTCCCAATGACGGGGCACGATTCCTCCCAATGACGGGCACGATTCCTCCCAATGACGGGGCACGATTCCTCCAAATGACGGGGCACGATTCCTCCCAATGACGGGGCACGATTCCTCCCAATGACGGGGCACGATTCCTCCCAATGACGGGGCACGATTCTCCCAATGACGGGGCACGATTCCTCCAATGACGGGGCACGATTCCTCCCAATGACGGGGCACGATTCCTCCCAATGACGGGGCACGATTCCTCCCAATGACGGGGCACGATTCCTCCCAATGACGGGGCACGATTCCTCCCAATGACGGGGCACGATTCCTCCCAATGACGGGGCACGATTCCTCCCAATGACGGGGCACGATTCCTCCCAATGACGGGGCACGATTCCTCCCAATGACGGGGCACGATTCCTCCCAATGACGGGGCACGATTCCTCCCAATGACGGGGCACGATTCCTCCCAATGACGGGGCACGATTCTCCCAATGTCAAAAATGACGGGGCACGATTCCTCCCAATGTCAAAAATGACGGGGCACGATTCCTCCCAATGTCAAAAATGACGGGGCACGATTCCTGCCAATGTCAAAAATGACGGGGCACGATTCCTGCCAATGACGGGGCACGATTCCTGCCAATGTCGCCAATGACGGGGCACGATTCCTCCCAATGTCGCCATGACGGGCACGATTCCTCCCAATGTCGCCAATGACGGGGCACGATTCCCTCCCAATGTCGGGGCACGATTCCTCCCAATGTCGGGGCACGATTCCTCCCAATGTCGGGGCACGATTCCTCCCAATGTCGGGGCACGATTCCTCCCAATGTCGGGGGCACGATTCCTCCCAAATGTCGGGGCACCATTCCTCCCAATGTCGGGGCACCATTCCTCCCAATGTCGGGGCACCATTCCTCCCAATGTCGCCAATGACGGGGCACCATTCCTCCCAATGTCGCCAATGATATGGTATGATTCCTGCCAAAGTCACCAATGACTGGGCACCATTCCTGCCAACGATGGGGCACGATTCTTGCCAATGTCTCCAAGGAAATGGTACGACTCCTGCCAATGTTACCAAGGAATGGGGCACAATTTTTCCCACTGACACCAGCAATGGACCATTGTTTGCTCTGTTATGCCCAGGGTCTTTTCTACTCCCACTGACCATGATCTGGCCCCGAATGCTGTCTGAAGGACAGTAAACTGGCCCTTTTTTGTTTATAAAGTTTGGAGACCCCTGGTCTAGTCACAGTGGGCAGAGAGGCGCCCAAGCTCTATTACCTAAATGCAGCAGAAAAAATTTGGGTCACCACTGGATGTACAGAAGGACAATGGTGGGTAAAACCGCTCCTTCATATGCATTTCATCTTTGTAGCGGGTCGCCCGGAGTTCAGCTTTACGATAAATGCTTCAAATAGAACTCCAGTCTGTTGACTGCGCTCTTCTCTCCCTTTCTAACATGTTGCAGGTGGTTGGACTCCTCCCGATCGCTCATGGAACAAGATGTGAAGGACAATGAAGCCTTGCTACTTCGATTTAAATACTACAGCTTCTTTGACTTGAACCCCAAGGTAATTCAATGCTTTTCATTTCCTCCCGGTGAGCTCCAACGCATTGCAGACATGTGTGAAGCAGAAGGGAATTTCAAGGGTCAAACAGGTTAATGCAGAACTGCTGTGGATCTCCTCTATACTGGACGTCTGTAGAAAGATCAAACCAGCTCAGATAGGACCTTTTTGTAAATATTCGGAAAGACATCGGAGGATTAACAACCAACATTTTTATTTATTTTTTTGCTTGATTTTTGCACTACATATTTGTAAGTGGTTAGCAAATCCCCAGCCTGACCTCTCTTGCCCCATCAGCCACCTAAAAGTAACGTAAGGAGCTGCGCTCACAAACCCGCAGATCTGAAACAAAAAGTGCAAGTGGATGAATAAAGTGACAAAGTCCAAAAATGTTTTAAGTGAAATGTATGACAATCTGATAAATGAACCGTCCGGGAAAAGTCCTCCAAAGGAAAAGTAAGTGATTGGAAGAACCCAATACGGTGACCGTCTCCTGTGACTTTGTAGGACAATGTGAATCCACCACCACATAGAGTGCAAGCTTACCAGCCGCACAGGCTTTAGAGCGTGTGGACAATACCCAGCCAGGGCCTTTGATCCTCTGTTGGGGATCTCCAAACTGTGGCCTTCCAGTTGTTACGAACTACCCATGAGGCATTGAAAAACTCTGACGTTCACAGACGTGACTGGGGGCATGATGGGGAATTATGGTTCCTGAACAACTGGAGGGCCAGAGTTGGAATATCCCTGTCTATGTGCCTCTGATGGCCGATCAAACTTTCAAAGCCACTCGGTGTAGGTACATTGAGTGGATTCGAATATTTGGCTTTTGATCGAGGATGACTCCTACAAGTCTCTAGGAGTACCTGGCCTTATCGGGCCATCGGAGGCGGCGGGGAGGATCAAAGGCCCTGGATGGGTATTGGCCACACGCTCTAAAGCTTGTGCAGCTGGAAAGCTTGGAGACTTTTCAGGGCTGTTTTATCAGATGTCATACATTTCATTTACATTTTTTACAAATGTGTTTTTTGGACTTTTTGTCACTTTATTCATCCACTTGCACTTTTTGGTTTCATGTGACACTTTCTTTTTTTATTTTAGATATCTGGTTTGTGAGCGCAGCTCCTTGTGTTGCTTGCTGTATTTGTGTGTATTTCACTTTGAATTGCAGGTTAACGCCGCAGTTTTTTTATTTATACCATTAGCCACCTACATACCTCCTTCTACTGCACACATAGAAAGGGCGTAATACCCCCATCCTGATATAACTAGAGGATTGTCCAGATATACACATCATACATATTCAAGAGTCTGTAGACTCCGACCATCACACTCTTATGATTAGTAATGAGTTGGTTCCCCCATTGTGGCCAAAGATGGGGGAGTTGGTTCCCCCATTTTGGCCATAGATGGGGAGTTGGTTCCCCCATTTTGGCCATAGATGGGGAGTTGGTTCCCCCATTTTGGCCATAGATGGGGAGTTGGTTCCCCCATTTTGGCCATAGATGGGGAGTTGGTTCCCCCATTTTGGCCATAGAAGGGGAGTTGGTTCCCCATTTTGGCCATAGAAGGGGAGTTGGTTCCCCCATTGTGGCCATAGAAGGGGAGTTGGTTCCCCCATTGTGGCCATAGAAGGGGAGTTGGTTCCCCATTGTGGCCATAGAAGGGGAGTTGGTTCCCCCATTGTGGCCATAGAAGGGGAGTTGGTTCCCCATTGTGGCCATAGAAGGGGAGTTGGTTCCCCCATTGTGGCCATAGAAGGGGAGTTGGTTCCCCCATTGTGGCCATAGAAGGGGAGTTGGTTCCCCCATTGTGGCCATAGAAGGGGAGTTGGTTCCCCCATTGTGGCCATAGAAGGGGAGTTGGTTCCCCCATTGTGGCCATAGAAGGGGGAGTTGGTTCCCCCATTGTGGCCATAGAAGGGGAGTTGGTTCCCCCATTGTGGCCATAGAAGGGGAGTTGGTTCCCCCATTGTGGCCATAGAAGGGGAGTTGGTTCCCCCATTGTGGCCATAGAAGGGGAGTTGGTTCCCCCATTGTGGCCATAGAAGGGGAGTTGGGTTCCCCCATTGTGGCCATAGAAGGGGAGTTGGTTCCCCCATTGTGGCCATAGAAGGGGAGTTGGTTCCCCCATTGTGGCCATAGATGGGGGGTTGGTTCCCCCATACCGTGGCCATAGATGGGGAGTTGGTTCCCCCATACCGTGGCCATAGATGGGGAGTTTGGTTCCCCCATACCGTGGCCATAGATGGGGAGTTGGTTCCCCCATACCGTGGCCATAGATGGGGAGTTGGTTCCCCCATACCGTGGCCATAGATGGGGAGTTGGTTTCCCCCCATACCGTGGCCATAGATGGGGAGTTGGTTCCCCCCCCCCCACCGTGGCCATAGATGGGGAGTTGGTTCCCCCCCCCCACCGTGGCCATAGATGGGGAGTTGGTTTCCCCCCCCCACCGTGGCCATAGATGGGGAGTTGGTTTCCCCCCCCCACCGTGGCCATAGATGGGGAGTTGGTTCCCCCCCCCCCACCGTGGCCATAGATGGGGAGTTGGTCCCCCCCCACCGTGGCCAGCACAGTCACAATGGAACACAAATGGGTCTTCACCAAACTGTTTCCACAAGGTTGGAGGAGCACAATGGTGTACAATGTCTTTGTATAATGGGGTATTACCTGGGACCCTTTCCCTGGAGAGACCTGAACTCCTCAGGAGGGAGTTCACATACTTTTGCCCACATGGTGTCAGTCTGTGGATATAACTTAGGAATGTGAAGTTCTTCACCAGCTGGGTTTCAGATGTGCGATATTTCTGTCCTCGGTCAGCAGTAAAAACTGTGACAAAGACGACCTCTAACACAGCAGATGTTCCCAGAGGTGAAGTAAACAGATTTCTACCGTCTGGTCATACAATCCTTACCAGCTGTCTGGAAAACCAGTGCCGTCCATACACGTGAAAGCTGTCATTGCATTGAATGGGAAGTTCCATCAATAAAATATTGTTTACATCATGAAAGAATAAAAATTTGATAAAGTTGGGCTTTGAAGATCACTTAGGAGGGGATCTGTGATTATCAATGTGTGTATGGCAGACAAAGAGATACAATGTAATTGGTGCATCCAAAATGTAAATGGCCAACCAAATGGATATTTCAGATGCTGATGGACTCCATCACCCACCGCTCCCCTTTCCTCCTCCCGTGAGCAAGACATGTCTCCTTCTGTACCCCTACCCTGACTTTGTGGTCTCATTCCCCACATTTCATTCTGTAATAATCCATCGTTCAACTCCGGGTCTAATTGCAAATATCTGAGGAAGAATTTGGCTGTGGATTTGTACTTTCTCTCCTGATGACGGAGGTCACTATGGGGTCCAAAAATGGTCCAATTGCACAACTGAAACCCAGCTGGTGAAGAACTTCACATTCCTAAGTTATATCCACAGACTGACACTATGTGGGCAAAAGTATGTGAAGCCGCTCCCGAGGAGTTCAGGTCTCTCTAGGGAAAGGGTCCAGGTAATACTCCATTATACAAAGACATTGTAGACAATTGTGTTCCTCCAACCTTGTGGTAACAGTTTGAAGACCCATTTGTGGTCCACTGTGATGGCTACGATGGGGGGGAACCATCTCCCCATGTATGGCTACAATGGGGGGGAACCATCTCCCCATGTATGGCTACAATGGGGGGGAACCATCTCCCCATGTATGGCTACAATGGGGGGGAACCATCTCCCCATGTATGGCTACGATGGGGGGGAACCATCTCCCCATGTATGGCTACAATGGGGGGGAACCATCTCCCCATGTATGGCTACAATGGGGGGAACCATCTCCCCATGTATGGCTACAATGGGGGGGAACCATCTCCCCATGTATGGCTACAATGGGGGGGAACCATCTCCCCATGTATGGCCACAATGGGGGGGAACCATCTCCCCATGTATGGCCACGATGGGGGGGAACCATCTCCCCATGTATGGCCACGATGGGGGGAACCATCTCCCCATGTATGGCCACGATGGGGGGAACCATCTCCCCATGTATGGCCACGATGGGGGGAACCATCTCCCCATGTATGGCCACGATGGGGGGAACCATCTCCCCATGTATGGCCACGATGGGGGGAACCATCTCCCCATGTATGGCCACGATGGGGGGAACCATCTCCCCATGTATGGCCACGATGGGGGGAACCATCTCCCCATGTATGGCCACGATGGGGGGAACCATCTCCCCATGTATGGCCACGATGGGGGGAACCATCTCCCCATGTATGGCTACGATGGGGGGAACCATCTCCCCATGCATGGCTACGATGGGGGGGGAACCATCTCCCCATGCATGGCTACGATGGGGGGGAACCATCTCCCCATGTATGGCTACGATGGGGGGAACCATCTCCCCATGTATGGCTACGATGGGGGGAACCATCTCCCCATGCATGGCTACGATGGGGGGGGAACCATCTCCCCATGCATGGCTACGATGGGGGGGGAACCATCTCCCCATGCATGGCTACGATGGGGGGGAACCATCTCCCCATGCATGGCTACGATGGGGGGGAACCATCTCCCCATGCATGGCTACGATGGGGGGGAACCATCTCCCCATGCATGGCTACGATGGGGGGGAACCATCTCCCCATGCATGGCTACGATGGGGGGGAACCATCTCCCCATGCATGGCTACGATGGGGGGGAACCATCTCCCCATGTATGGCTACGATGGGGGGAACCATCTCCCCATGCATGGCTACGATGGGGGGGAACCATCTCCCCATGCATGGCTACGATGGGGGGGGAACCATCTCCCCATGCATGGCTACGATGGGGGGGGAACCATCTCCCCATGCATGGCTACGATGGGGGGGGAACCATCTCCCCATGCATGGCTACGATGGGGGGGAACCATCTCCCCATGCATGGCTACGATGGGGGGGAACCATCTCCCCATGCATGGCTACGATGGGGGGGAACCATCTCCCCATGCATGGCTACGATGGGGGGGAACCATCTCCCCATGCATGGCCACGATGGGGGGGAACCATCTCCCCATGCATGGCCACGATGGGGGGGGAACCATCTCCCCACGCATGGCTACGATGGGGGGGGAACCATCTCCCCACGCATGGCTACGATGGGGGGGGGGGAACCATCTCCCCACGCATGGCTACGATGGGGGGGGGGGGAACCATCTCCCCACGCATGGCTACGATGGGGGGGCGGGAACCATCTCCCCACGCATGGCTACGATGGGGGGGGGGAACCATCTCCCCACGCATGGCTACGATGGGGGGGGGGGAACCATCTCCCCACGCATGGCTACGATGGGGGGGGGGGAATCATCTCCCCACGCATGGCTACGATGGGGGGGGGGGACCATCTCCCCACGCATGGCTACGATGGGGGGGGGGGACCATCTCCCCACGCATGGCTACGATGGGGGGGGGGGACCATCTCCCCACGCATGGCTACAATGGGGGGGGAACCATCTCCCCATGCATGGCTACGATGGGGGGGAAACCATCTCCCCATGCATGGGTTTGCTTGGATAAATTGGTAGCTCTGAAGCTTTTGAGAAAAAATCCTGATGGACCGCCTAAAGCCTAAATTTTAATCTGCTGATAATTTGCCTCCCTTTGCTCCTCCTGCCCTTCAACTTTCATTCGATGCCCTATTTTTTTTTTTTCCCTAGCTGGGCCGTCTTTAATGATTGGACCTTGGGCCCTCCCGACTCCACTCATCAACTATTTACGAGCACCTGCATTGGGCCCCACAACAATGACTGGGCCTGGGGGGGCAGCTGCCCCTTTATGCCCTGTGTTAAAGACGGCCCTGATTCCTAGTGATGTCATCACTGGATCTCGGCGCTTCCCTATGCAATGCAGGCAGATCATGGCTGGTGGGAGTGGCTGGGACGGGGGGGGGGGGCTTCCTGAAAAAACATCCCAGCACCCGGCCTCTGCGTTCCTCTCAAGAGCCCTGTTGCAAGCAGTGGGCTTGGCTCTTGGCAGGCGTTATGAAATTTTAACAAAAACGCCTTGATGGGCGGGTGTCGGTCTGGAGGAGTGAGCGTTTTCATACAGACGATCGTAGGTGATGCTGATCCTCCATGATCACGAGAACTGAAATCCAACGAGCGAAAGTGGGGAGGCCAGACACGGGCTGGGGGTGTGTGTGTGTGCTAGATGATGCTGGACGTCCTCCAGCCAGGAAATGAGACAGGGCTTTATCTGACTTGCTGCAGCTTCTAATGCACATTGTGAGAAGGTCACAGTGTGCGGTGAAATCGGAGGCTGGCATTTCAGTCTAGGAGAGGGGCCGGTACTGAAGGGGGGTGGGGGTTGGAGGTCAGATGTGCAGGCTGGGTGGGGCTCCCTTTACCCCCCCCCCCATTATGACCTCACAGTGTAAGATTTGCTTGCTGTGTCACGTAGACTGGAAGATGCTGTAATGACTTCCAGATGTCTGTGTTGCTGTCTTGCAGTATGACGCCATCAGAATCAATCAGCTGTATGAACAAGCCAAGTGGTCCATTCTGCTGGAGGAGATCGAATGTACGGAGGAGGAGATGATGATGTTCGCGGCTCTGCAGGTAAGGCAGGACCTCGGGGGCGGGATATGTGAATGATGTCATACGTGGCAATCAACACGTCACAGGAGAAGACGCCTAAAGGCGGAGTTGCGTGAAATGAACTCTTCTCGTTCTTTAAATGCAGTAGAACAAATAAAAGGTACGCCTGCCCTCCTACACATACAGGACCATTCATGATACGGGGAAACCTTCCACCGCCTCAATCCCAGCATTACACCCCCTCCCGGTCCTCACCACCTCTCCGTGCCGTCATACTTTAAAAATTAAAGATCACTAAAAGTGCTAGCTATCAATTATCAACCAATAACCAAACCACATGATAAATAATCAAATCATCAAGAGTAACGACCAAAGAGCTTTGTATGCGGCAATTCAACACGACAGCGCCTTGAAAAAGTATTCATACCCCTCGAAATTCCCCAATTACATCCAAAACCATAAATGTATTTTATTGGGATTTTATGTGATGGACCAACACAAAGTGTCACATAATTGTGAAGTGGAAGGAAAATGATAAATGATACAAATAAATATGTGAAAAGTGTGGGGGAGGGGCATTTGTATGGCGCCCCCCGGAGTCAATACTTTGTAGAACCCCCTTTCTCTACAAGTCTTTTTGGGGGTGTCTCTACCAGCTTTGCCCATCTAGAGAGGACATTTCTGCCCATTCTTCTTCTTTGTAGAATATCTCAAGTTCTGTCAGGCTGGATTCACACCTAATGGCAGTTTTAGTGCTTTTTACATTTTTGTAGATTTGCACTACGGTCCATTTAACATGGTTTCCTATGGAACACGTTCTGTATTGCAAATCTGCAAAAAGCACTAAAAATGCCACAGGTGTGAATCCAGCCGCCTCAGATCGGATGGAGAGCGTCTGCGATCAGCAATTTTCAAGTCTGGCCACAGAGTCTCAATGGGATTTAGGTCTGGACTGTGACTGGGCCATTCTAAAGCCTCATACACACGGTCGGACTTTGTACAAACTTTTCCGTGGACTTTTGTACAAAGGGCGTGGTCCACAAGTTTGTATTGCATACACACGGTCGGACTTTTTGACAACAAACACGAACGTAACGACGTCACAACGTACTGACGCCGCTTCAAAAGAGGACGTTCAATGACTCCAGCGCCACCTTTGGTGAACTTCTGTATTGTAGTCTGATCTTTTGCGTGTTTGTACCTTGTACAAAAGTCCGATGCTTTTGCGTACACACGGTCGGACTTTGCTCCATCGGACTTTTGTTGCCAGAAAGTTTGTCCGTTCGCACAGCCAACAAAAGTCAGATGAAAACAGAAAAAAGTTTGTCCGATGGAGCGTACACACGGGTCGGATGTTGCTCCAAAACGGCTAATTTGCATGTTTGTTGTCAAAAAGTCCGACAGTGTGTACAGGCCTTTACACATGAATATGCTTTGATCTAAACATACGTTAGATTGAAAAAAAAAAAAAGCACACAAGTCCATCCAGTTCAACCACAAAAATAAAAAATAAATCGTACAATCCCATATACCCAATTCTATACCCACAGTTGATCCAGAGGAAGGCGAAAAAACCGCAGCAGAGCATGATCCAATTTGCTAAAGCAGGAGAAAAAAAAAAATTCCTTCCTGATCCCCCGAGAGGCAATCGGATTTTCCCCGGATCGTTAACCATTCCATTGCCCCAGATATTTGAAATAACGGTTGGTTAGAGGGTGGCTGAAGAGTAACTCTAGCTTTTGTTGAGGAATTAAACCACCCCCTCCCCCCCTCACTCTGGGTAATCAATGTACATAACAAGTGTTTAAATGAACTCCGCGCCAAAAAGTGTAAAAAATAAATAAAAAAAAAAGCTAATAAAAATGAAGCTGGTCCCCTGGTTGGACAAAGCGATCGATTTAAAATTGGTGGTAAACAGAGGGGACTAGTAGATTAACTAGTGGTGACGGCAATAATGAAAAAAAAAATCATTATAGACGTAACATATTATAAAACCAAAAATGAAAAAAACAAGTGATAAAGAATAAAGGTTGCCAAAAACACTATATGTGAAAAAAAAAAAAAAGATTCATCACAAAAATAAACAATAGTGATGAATATAAAGTCCCAACTGTGAAAAACGGCAGTTCTGTTGTAGCCGGTGGTCTTCTTCTAGGTGTATAGACTCTTCTTTGTGGTTTTGTTGTTGTTGTGTTTTATTTTTTTTGTTTTTTTTTGGGGGGGGGTTTCTAATTATTAAAAAAAAAAAAAAAACTGAATGGCTTTACATCATGGGGATTCTTCCTATTTTATATATATAATTTTTTTTTTTTTTCAGTTTTTTTTATTATTGAGAATAGTAATATAACAGAGATTACAATATAATGTAGATGGTGGGAGTTCCTTCACCAAGAAACAAACAAAACGCCCCCCACAGTGCTGAGTAACAAATCTGCTTTACCAGATACAATTGACTTCTTTTAATTAAAAAGGTGGCTAAAGAGTAACTCCACTTTTGTTGAGGAATTAACCCCCCCCTCCCTCCCTCTGGGGTAATCGATGTACATGAACGAGCTTTGTTGCGGATTCCTACCCGTTTCTGCTCTGAAGAAAAATCAGTTTTGTGTTTGCAGACAGATTCTGAAAGAGGGAAGGTCTGATTCATTATTATCACCTGATGCGCTCTCGGTGTTCTGATGAGGAACGCTGTAGGGTGTGCCGCCTTTTTAGAAGTATATAACCCTTGAGAGTGTATCTCACCGAAACTGTAATTCCTATTGCAGGGGATGCCTAAAATCTGGCTTGTATCTTAGGGCAGACTTTTGGGGAAAATGCAGTGTGAGCCAATCACGCAAGCAGGAAATTACGTTTTTTTTGGGGGGGGGGGGGGGGCGGTCCTTATACTGTCTGTGTACAGAGCGCCCCCAGTCTGTCATGTTACTTTGAGTTTTACAGAAAATGACAGCGGCGGCGTGTTGGGAAGGAAAGGTCATTTTTAATAACGTTCAATTACGATATGACTTGTGTAGACATTTTATTTTATTTATTTCACTTACTTGTATAGCGCCATCAATTTACGCAGCGCTTTACATATACATTGTACATTCACATACATGTTACATGATACATGTTATCTTTTTTTTCTTTTGCTACATTTTTCCATGAATGTGGAGTTATTCCTTTTTTTTTTTTTTTTTTTTTTTAAAGACTTTTTAAAATAGTTGACACGTCTATCTTAAAAGACCGGATCCGATTTATTAAAGTGGAACTCCAGCCAAAGAGAGAGAATGTGGTAAAACGTGAATGTGATCTGCTGTAGTTCTTTTCCGGTGGAGATCGGCGAATGTTTTTGAGCTGAGCAAAAAGTTTGTCCCGGACCTCACCTATTCGGCCAACAGCAGAATTTGCACGGGGGGGGGGGGGATGGGTGGTGGTGGGAGCTCAGCAGAATGTTCACCTGCCGAACGCCCCACAATGCACGGCGTGCTGCACTGCACAGTGAATTCTGAGCCTTGATTGGGAAAAGCTTCGCCCAATCGGGGCACAGTGGATAGCTGGTTAAGGACGCAGCGGCCGGCTTCCTCTCGGCTGCGTCCTTAACAACGGATGACTCATCGTCTGGCTTCCCCACCGACAACTGAATAAAAAAATAAACATTGCCAGCTATAGAGAAAAGTGAAAAAAAAGGGACAAGGTGCTTTGGGGTGGCCATGTGGCCTGTTATGGTTCAGGAGGGGGGGGGGGGGGGGGGCGACACTCGCTTGTCCCCTTTTCCCCCACTCCAATTCCTGACCGGATGGCTGCATGCTTGGATCAGAGTTTGGTATGGATTTTGGGGGGGGGGGGGGGGGGGGGAGAGAAGCCATGGCAATTTTTTTGGTTTGTTTTAAAATGTTAATTTAATATTTAATTTAATCAAATATTATTATTTTTTTTTCTTTTTAAAAATATCAGTTTTGCTGCAGCAGGTTCTATACATGGTACAGATGCTCCACTTTACAGGCAGAATAAGGGAAACCCCCAGGCACAATATTTAGGAATTTTTTTATTGTTTCTAAAAACAATCCTTTTTAAAAAATAATTGTTTGCATTGTTACATCCCCCCCTCCCCCAGGGCAGTGTCTGGACGCTCATACCCCTTTTATGACCAATAACTTGCATAAAAGCCTTCAAAATGGGCCCATAGAATTCAATGGGGTTCTGTTCGGCCCAACTCTATTTTTCCGGCATCGCATACATACACACACACCTACCACACTGCACAGCCAGGAGGTGACACCACCGTTCACTCTTGAAGCCTCTTGTGTTCCCGGCCCGCTCGGTAGACTATGAAGGAACAAAGTCTCTCCGCTTTGAATATCTCTTTCCTCACTTTCTTCTAAAAAAAGACGTGTGTGTGTGTGTGTGTGTGTCTATATATATATATATATATATATATATATATATATATATATATACACACACACACACTGGGTCACCTCTGTCCCAGTATTGTCTCTTCCCCCCCCCCCCCCCAATACGTGTGTGTACACGGGGTCACCTCTGTCCCGGTATTGTCTCCCCCCTCCCCTCCCCTCCCCCCCCCCCACCCCATACATGTTTGTGTGTACACGGGGTCACTGAACTGTTCTTGGCAGGGAGGCGGACGCACATCCTTGGGACTCCTGAGGTTTTGCTGATCTGTGCAGTTCAGAAATGGAACACAAAGCAGCCCAAACATTGCGATTTACAACCCGGAGGTGGATTTTTTAATTTGTTTTTCTGTGGAGGGTTTTCATTGAACACGTTTTTGATTTAATGTTTTAATATTCGTTTTTTTGCATCTATGTGGTGCCAACAAATTCCTCCGCCGTCCTCCGCCTTACCGTCCAACGTCACAGTCCTAGCCCTTTTATAGGGCCACAGGGGCCGCCTCCTATGGAGCCAGCAACAGGAGAGGACCAACCTGAACACTCAACTCCGCGATCAAATGACTTTTTATTTAAATATATTCCTCAGTAGACGATAACCTTATAAATCCACATTATGTGCAAGAAGTGTAACCTATGCACAGACTCCACCCACTACAGGAGGGGGCGGAGACCAGACCAGTCCCCCTGCACAAGGAAAGAGCAGAGCTGTGGGAGGGACTCGGCAGACTCCACCCACTACAGGAGGGGGCGGAGACTAGACCAGTCCCCCTGCACAAGGAAAGAGCAGAGCTGTGGGAGGGACTCGGCAGACTCCACCCACTACAGGAGGGGGTGGAGACTAGACAGTCCACCTGCACAAGGAGAGCGAGAGCAGCAGTGGTGGCCGGTGCTTAATAATTGGGGGGCTCGGGGGGGGGGGGCGCAATCCAACGCCACCCCCCATGGGAGGCAGACATGGATCCGGGCTGCAGTTCCTCACTTCGGGGCCATTGCTGCTTCTCCAGGCAGAACAGGAAGCGGGTCCTAACTGGGACAAGATTGGCTGGGAGTCCGAAGACTCCCCAGCCAATCGGGTCCCAGGACCCGCTTCTTGATTGTCCGAGAAGAGAAACGGGAAGACATTAGTGAAATATTAATGCACTATTGTCACACAAGTGGGTGGGGCCGGGGCGCAGTGCTCTGAGCCCCAAACCCACCCCTTTTTTTTTTTTAAGCCAATTGGAGCCTCGGGCCTCTAATCGTGTGCTTCAAAGAAAAAAAAAACATACCCAAAGTGACGTTCCATGCTTCCGAGCATGCGTCGAATTGTTTCCGAGCATGCGTAGGAATTTTGCGTGCCGATCAGAATTTTTTCCGACCGAAGAATAGAGAACCTGCTCTCAATCTTTTGCTGGCTGGAATCCGATGGAGCGCACACACGGTTGGAATTTCTAACCGAAAGCTCTCATCGGTCTTTTGCTGGGGAAATCTCTGACCGCGTGTGCGGGGCTTTAGGAGCATATTTATCATGTGGGGTCCATACATAGCAGTATAGGTGATTTACATTCCGGGAGAAAGTACAAGCTCCGTGCAGAGTGCCATTCGTGATGGGAAAGGGACTTGAGGTGCCGGCAGTACGACATCTTTGAGGCACGGCCCATTGACACAAACGCCCCCGTTAGTCATTGCTGTCAGCAGATGCCACAATCCCGGCCACACCTCCCTCCCTCCCTGCCCCCCCATTGCTGGTTTGATTGACGGCTCCGTTGGCTCTGTGACCTCATACAGCCACGAGGGAGCAAACAGGAAGTCAGAAAACCCAGGACATACATTTATGGTGAAATTTTAAATACCCAAAATAGTTCCAGATGTGGGAGTAGAGCGAGTTGTGTGTTCTCCGAGCTGGGGGGGAGGGGGTCACATGGGGACAGCCAGATCTCCACAGTGTATCTACCAAACCGGATGCTGCAGGGAAAACCATCCTGTGATTTGGGTAAAAAAAAGTTGAGTGGGGGGGGGGCGGCTGTTGAGGATGCAACCAGGTTTCCCTAAGTATGGTTCCAAAACTGGACTATGCCATTTAAGAACCAGTCATGAGTCCTCCTAATACAGCCTTTCTCTTTTTACTTTGGTGGAATCACTGAAATAACTTTCTAGGTCTCAAGCTAGAAAGAATGTTCCTTACATTGGTGATCAGTGGGAAGAACGTTCCTTACATTGGTGATCAGTGAGAAGAATGTTCCTTACATTGGTGATCAGTGAGAAGAATGTTCCTTACATTGGTGATCAGTGAGAAGAATGTTCCTTACATTGGTGATCAGTGGGAAGAATGTTCCTTACATTGGTGATCAGTGAGAAGAATGTTCCTTACATTGGGATCAGTGAGAAGAATGGTCCTTACATTGGTGATCAGTGAGAAGAATGTTCCTTACATTGGTGATCAGTGGGAAGAATGTTCCTTACATTGGTGATCAGTGGGAAGAATGTTCCTTACATTGGTGATCAGTGAGAAGAATGTTCCTTACATTGGTGATCAGTGAGAAGAATGTTCCTTACATTGGTGATCAGTGAGAAGAATGTTCCTTACATTGGTGATCAGTGAGAAGAATGTTCCTTACATTGGTGATCAGTGAGAAGAATGTTCCTTACATTGGTGATCAGTGAGAAGAATGGTCCTTACATTGGTGATCAGTGAGAAGAATGTTCCTTACATTGGTGATCAGTGGGAAGAATGTTCCTTACATTGGTGATCAGTGGGAAGAATGTTCCTTACATTGGTGATCAGTGAGAAGAATGTTCCTTACATTGGTGATCAGTGAGAAGAATGTTCCTTACATTGGTGATCAGTGAGAAGAATGTTCCTTACATTGGTGATCAGTGAGAAGAATGTTCCTTACATTGGTGGTCAGTGAGAAGAATGTTCCTTACATTGATGATCAGTGAGAAGAATGTTCCTTACATTGGTGATCGGTGAGAAGAACGTTCCTTACATTGGTGATCAGTGAGAAGAATGTTCCTTACATTGGTGATCGGTGAGAAGAATGTTCCTTACATTGGTGATCAGTGAGAAGAATGTTCCTTACATTGGTGATCAGTGGGAAGAATGTCCCTTACATTGGTGATCAGTGAGAAGAATGTTCCTTACATTGGTGATCAGTGAGAAGAATGTTCCTTACATTGGTGATCGGTGGGAAGAATGTTCCTTACATTGGTGATCAGTGAGAAGAATGGTCCTTACATTGGTGATCAGTGGGAAGAATGTTCCTTACATTGGTGATCAGTGAGAAGAATGTTCCTTACATTGGTGATCAGTGGGAAGAATGTTCCTTACATTGGTGATCAGTGAGAAGAATGTTCCTTACATTGGTGATCAGTGGGAAGAATGTTCCTTACATTGGTGATCGGTGAGAAGAATGTTCCTTACATTGGTGATCGGTGAGAAGAATGTTCCTTACATTGGTGATCAGTGGGAAGAATGTTCCTTACATTGGTGATCAGTGAGAAGAATGATCCTTACATTGGTGATCAGTGAGAAGAATGTTCCTTACATTGGTGATCAGTGGGAAGAATGTTCCTTACATTGGTGATCAGTGAGAAGAATGTTCCTTACATTGGTGATCAGTGGGAAGAATGTCCCTTACATTGGTGATCAGTGGGAAGAATGTTCCTTACATTGGTGATCAGTGAGAAGAATGATCCTTACATTGGTGATCAGTGAGAAGAATGTTCCTTACATTGGTGATCAGTGGGAAGAATGTTCCTTACATTGGTGATCAGTGAGAAGAATGTTCCTTACATTGGTGATCAGTGAGAAGAATGTTCCTTACATTGGTGGTCAGTGAGAAGAATGTTCCTTACATTGGTGATCAGTGGGAAGAATGTCCCTTACATTGGTGATCAGTGGGAAGAATGTTCCTTACATTGGTGATCAGTGAGAAGAATGTTCCTTACATTGGTGATCAGTGAGAAGAATGTTCCTTACATTGGTGATCAGTGAGAAGAATGTTCCTTACATTGGTGATCAGTGGGAAGAATGTTCCTTACATTGGTGATCAGTGAGAAGAATGTTCCTTACATTGGTGATCAGTGAGAAGAATGTTCCTTACATTGGTGATCAGTGAGAAGAATGTTCCTTACATTGGTGATCAGTGAGAAGAATGTTCCTTACATTGGTGATCAGTGAGAAGAATGTTCCTTACATTGGTGATCAGTGAGAAGAATGTTCCTTACATTGGTGATCAGTGAGAAGAATGTTCCTTACATTGGTGATCAGTGAGAAGAATGTTCCTTACATTGGTGATCAGTGAGAAGAATGTTCCTTACATTGGTGATCAGTGAGAAGAATGTTCCTTACATTGGTGATCAGTGAGAAGAATGTTCCTTACATTGGTGATCAGTGAGAAGAATGTTCCTTACATTGGTGATCAGTGAGAAGAATGTTCCTTACATTGGTGATCAGTGAGAAGAATGTTCCTTACATTGGTGATCAGTGAGAAGAATGTTCCTTACATTGGTGATCAGTGAGAAGAATGTTCCTTACATTGGTGATCAGTGAGAAGAATGTTCCTTACATTGGTGATCAGTGAGAAGAATGTTCCTTACATTGGTGATCAGTGAGAAGAATGTTCCTTACATTGGTGATCAGTGAGAAGAATGTTCCTTACATTGGTGATCAGTGAGAAGAATGTTCCTTACATTGGTGATCAGTGAGAAGAATGTTCCTTACATTGGTGATCAGTGAGAAGAATGTTCCTTACATTGGTGATCGGTGGGAAGAATGTTCCTTACATTGGTGATCGGTGGGTAGAATGGGATTTGTGGAGCTCTGGTTGGGAATTTGTGGCTTAAAGTATTTTATATAAATCAATCCCTAAAATGTCTGGAGTTGCACTTTAATTTCTGATAATGTGTTCTGTAAACTGTGATCCTTGCCCCGCCCCCCCGTTTGCCATAATCGGATCATTGTTCATGTTTCTCGGTTAATCCTTCTGACCGATTTTCTGTTTATCTGCCGGAAATGCAGATCGTACAATCGTCGGTCTGGAAGGAAGGTTTCTGCGGTTCGGACATCTGATCTGCCGGTTGCATTTCCTGTTGTAGTGTTTTGTGGCGGTGAAATGTGATCTGTTTTCCCGGCACAGCTGGTAGAACCGTCGGGGAGTTCTGGCTATTAATAAATGGGATGGGCGGGTGGAGTAGATTTCCTTCTCCCTCGTCTCTCAATCGGCATTCTGTGAAATTAGCGGCACACCATGGATGTCCTCGTAGGATGCGTTCGTGTTCTGTCCCTCTATGACGCATGGCGTGTGCGTGGATTGGGTGACTAATGGAAGGAGCTGGGCTGGGTGTAGAATGTCCTTCTACATGGTGATTCAGACTGGGGGGGGGGAGGGGCTCATATGTCAGGATGGACTCCTCGTGTCCCAGTGTCTGGGAATGTAAACTGGCTACACGCTGCAATGCTATAGTACCCGCTGTACGGCCGCCATACTGCTGAATCACCGCATTTTAATAAACATCTCTGTGTGTGAAACCCGAGAGCCCCAGACTGAGCCGGCTCTGCCGGATGTTCAATGTGGTTTTGGAAAATGGTGTTCTCTGCATTTTTAGCTTTTCGATCTGACCTCCAGGCAGATATAAAACATGCAAATGAAGCAAGCGGTGTGAGCACCGAATATATCTTGGCATCAGCCTCCTGCAGTCCTTGTACAGCAGAACTCAGACTGGGGGGTGGAGAAGCAGCACAAGGAGCCAGTCCGTAGTGTAGCAGTGCTCATGTGCCAACAAGGAGCACGCTGATAGAAGGAAAGAGCAGAGCAAGGAACAGATGAACTTATTCAGAATACTTTATTATAACTCATCGGTCTGCTGCTTCTCTTTTCACTGTCCATTCACAGGCTGGGGGTGTGAACAAGACCTTTAAATGTTACCCAATTACAGAAGAGAAAAATCAGGTCCGGGTGCACTGTGTAACTCAAGACTGGATAGACAAGTGCCATTGGTGGCCAGTGAGAAGAATGTTCCTTACATTGGTGATCAGTGGGAAGAATGTTCCTTACATTGGTGATCAGTGAGAAGAATGTTCCTTACATTGGTGATCAGTGAGAAGAATGTTCCTTACATTGGTGATCGGTGGGAAGAATGTTCCTTACATTGGTGATCAGTGAGAAGAATGTTCCTTACATTGGTGATCAGTGAGAAGAATGTTCCTTACATTGGTGATCAGTGAGAAGAATGTTCCTTACATTGGTGATCAGTGAGAAGAATGTTCCTTACATTGGTGATCAGTGAGAAGAATGTTCCTTACATTGGTGATCAGTGAGAAGAATGTTCCTTACATTGGTGATCAGTGGGAAGAATGTTCCTTACATTGGTGATCAGTGAGAAGAACGTTCCTTACATTGGTGATCAGTGAGAAGAATCTTCCTTACATTGGTGATCAGTGAGAAGAATGTTCCTTACATTGGTGATCGGTGAGAAGAATGTTCCTTACATTGGTGATCAGTGAGAAGAATGTTCCTTACATTGGTGATCAGTGGGAAGAATGTTCCTTACATTGGTGATCAGTGAGAAGAATGTTCCTTACATTGGTGATCAGTGAGAAGAATGTTCCTTACATTGGTGATCAGTGAGAAGAATGTTCCTTACATTGGTGATCAGTGGGAAGAATGTTCCTTACATTGGTGATCAGTGAGAAGAATGTTCCTTACATTGGTGATCAGTGAGAAGAATGTTCCTTACATTGGTGATCAGTGAGAAGAATGTTCCTTACATTGGTGATCAGTGAGAAGAATGTTCCTTACATTGGTGATCAGTGAGAAGAATGTTCCTTACATTGGTGATCAGTGAGAAGAATGTTCCTTACATTGGTGATCAGTGAGAAGAATGTTCCTTACATTGGTGATCAGTGGGAAGAATGTTCCTTACATTGGTGATCAGTGGGAAGAATGTTCCTTACATTGGTGGTCAGTGAGAAGAATGCTCCTTACATTGGTGATCAGGTGAGAAGAATGTTCCTTACATTGGTGATCAGTGAGAAGAATGTTCCTTACATTGGTGATCAGTGGGAAGAATGTTCCTTACATTGGTGATCGGTGAGAAGAATGTTCCTTACATTGGTGATCAGTGGGAAGAATGTTCCTTACATTGGTGATCAGTGAGAAGAATGTTCCTTACATTGGTGATCAGTGAGAAGAATGTTCCTTACATTGGTGATCAGTGAGAAGAATGTTCCTTACATTGGTGATCAGTGAGAAGAATGTTCCTTACATTGGTGATCAGTGGGAAGAATGTTCCTTACATTGGTGATCGGTGAGAAGAATGTCCCTTACATTGGTGATCAGTGGGAAGAATGTTCCTTACATTGGTGATCAGTGAGAAGAATGTTCCTTACATTGGTGATCAGTGAGAAGAATGTTCCTTACATTGGTGATCAGTGAGAGGCTTTACTGTATAATGGGGTTGGGGGTAAAGAATGTATTTTGTTTTTTTGTTGTAGCAGCCAATGGGATGAGGGTGTTTGGCTGTGGTGGTCAATAGAGATCTTGATGTAGGGTAAGGGGTGACCCCGACTCGTATCTTGCCCTGGGGTTGGTGTTTTATGATCAAAGCTTCCATTCTTCTCCTGGTTCCCCACAGGATCCTCCTCTTCCAATCTATCCAAGGCTGGCTAGAGATGAACTTTAATATTGGCCACCTTGGCACGTGCGAATTGTGTGTTCCTAGTGACTCTCTTCTTGAGGATATTTAGGAATGCCTCTAATTCTGGATTAGAAAAGTAAATAGTTTGTGGATTGTCCAATATCCTGTGGGGTGGGAGGCCGGCAAAACATCTGTTAGTGCTTTTCTCCTGGAAGTGGAGCTGCAATACACAACACAAAGCCAATGGCGTTATTGAGCTGTTGTGTAGGTTGGATGGGACGGGGGAGGGGTCACAATCCGGAGTACACAGCAAATCTCAATGAGATGAAAGGCAACCGTTGGCCGGGATCCAGAGCTGTAAATGTTTCTCTTCTACTGGTCAGCTACAAAGTTTTCATTCCTTTGATAATTGTGGAGTTACAAAGAATATTTGATGTTCTCAAATAACTGCAGGAAGAGTATAAATATGTACATTAAAATCTAGACAAATGTCAGGCGCCACTTAAAAAGTAAAATTTTCATGGTGGATTCATTTTTGTGGACATTTTGCTGCTAACAGATTTCCTGGCACTTCATGTTTGGCTCCTAGAATTTCCTGATTTAAACTCTTCATATCGGCCAGAATTCTGCAGCTGTAGCCGAAGCTCTTTAACCCCTTGCTTACTGGTCACTGTCACCCCCCCCCCCTCCTGCCCAGACCAATTTTCAGCTTTCAGCGCTGATCCACTTTGAATGACAATTACGCGGTCATACAACACTGTACCCAAATGAAATTTTTATCATTTTTTTCCCACAAATAGAACTTTCTTTTGGTGGTATTTAATCACAGCTCGGAGTTTTATTTTTTGCTAAACAAACAAAAAAAGATGCAAAATAAAAAAAAATAAAAAAAATCATGTTTAATAATTTGTTATAAAATTTTGCAAACAGGTCATTTTTCTCCTTCATTGAAGTGCACTGATGAGGCGGCACTGGTGGGCACTGATAGACATAGTTAAGGTGGCACTAATAGGCACAGATAAGGCAGTACTGATGGGCTCTGATGGGCGGCACTGATGGGCACTGCTAGATGACACTGATGGGCACGGATATGTGGCACTGGGGTGCAGCACCGTTGTTGAGGCAGACTGTGGGCACTGATATGGGGGGCACTTTTTTATTACTGAGGTGGCACTGGCAGGGGGCAGGTGGGCACTGGTAAGCTGGCCGTGATCGGGACTGAAGCCCCTCTCACAGCCGTCGGTGATCGGCTCTTTTTTTTTCTCCTCGCGCTGTCAGCGTGAGGAGGAAAAATAGCCAATTACCGGCTCCATTGTATCACATGATCAGCTGTCATTGGCTGACAGCTGATCACGTGGTAAGGGGTCGTGATCGACCCCTTGCTTCGATCCGTGATCAGGCGAGTCTCATAGACTCGCTGATCACAGAGCGCGCCACGCATGCCCCTCGGGCCGCACAGGCCGCTCGTGCACGGGATGATGTCAATAGACGTAGTCCCAGCAAAGGAGATCCGCGCTGTAGCCGTCATTTGGCTATAGCGCGGATCTCTAGTGGTTAAAGTTGATGTGTTTTGAGCCTTTAGAACAGGGATATGCAATTGGCGGACCTCCAGCTGTTGCAGAACTACAAGTCCCATGAGGCATAGCAAGACCCTGACAGCCACAAACATGACACCCAGAGGCAGAGGAATGATGGGACTTGTAGTTTTGCAACAGCTGGAGGTCCGCTAATCGCATATCCCTGTTTTAGGAGATGGTCTTCTGCTCACCCCGCTGTAAGTTGATGATCTCTCAGCTGCTGGGAACGTCCTGTTAGCAGGTCTGGCCGTTCACCTCTGACCTCTCATTAATACCCACAGAAGTGCCCCATCTGAATGTTTTTATAATTTTTTTTGGCTGTTTGCACCATTCTCTATAAATTCCAGAGACCATAGTGTGAGAACAATCTCTGAGATGCTGCAATCGCCACGCCTGGCCCAAAAGATGACTCCGCTTCCTAAGAGGTAGGCAGGTGCCGGAAGTCAAGTGGTTGGAGCCCATTCACACAGGGGCAACTTTGGATCCGACTTGAAGTCGTCCCAAGTTGCCTCAAGTCACGCAACATGATGCACAATTTCAATGGAAGTCGCCTCCGAGTCGAATCCTCTGTCTTAACTGAAGCAAATTGTTTTCTAGACAAACCCCTCCCCCCACAGAGCTGATTAATATGTGATTGGCCACTGGCAAAGTCCCCTGTGCTGTTGGCAACTTCAAGTTTTTTTTTTTTTTTTTTTTTTAAAGCCAGCAGCTACAAATACTGCAGCTGCTGACTTTTAAATAGTGACACTTACCTGTCCAGCGCGCCCGCGATGTCGGCACCCGGAGCCGATCGCTCGCTCGTCTGACGGGTCCTGCCGCCATCTTGGGTATGGGAATCAGGAAATGGAGCCTTTCGGCTTCATTTCCCGGTTCCCTACTGCGCATGCGCGAGCCGCGCGGCGCAATCCGGACGGTCCCCGCTGCCTCTGGGAGCTGTGTGTTTCCCAGCAGGCAGCGGGGCACTTGCTGAAGGGGGTGGGCGCTTGCGGAAAGGGGCGTAACGTACGCCCCTTTCCGCAGAGAGCTAGCCCGGAAGTGGGTGCAGTTACCTGGATTATCCAGGTAACTGCACCCCCCTCCCCCCTGAAAGGTGCCGATCGTGGCACCCGAGGGGGGGGGGGGATTCCGATGAGCAGAGGTCCATTTTAGGGTGGACCTCCGCTTTAAGTCGTGGTGCGATTCATACTCAAGTCGTGTCCAAGTTGCCTCCCAAAGTCTCTCTGGAGGTCGTGTTACCTCTGTGTGAATGGACTCTAAGCCCTTGTACACACAGTCAGACATTCCGACAACCAAATCCGTCGGATTTTGTCCGAAACTGTTGTATACACACGGTCGGACAAAGTTGTCGGACAATCCGATCTTTCAGAACGTGATGACGTTATTTCGTTAGGACTGGACTACGTTCAGGCTAGTAGCCAATAGCTTTTGTCTAGGAATTTGATCTGAGCATGCGTGGCACTTTGTCCGATCGGAATTCTCTACACATGATCGGACAAAGTCCGATCGGATCATGTTGTCGGAAACTTGGTCCGTCAGATATTCCGACGGAAACAGTCCGATGGAGCCCACACACTGTCGGATTATCTGACAACACGGTCTGATCGGACATTTTCCGTCGGAATATCTGACCGTGTGTAGAAGGGCTACGAGTGTATCTCATGCCGAGATTTATAGATCAAACACAAAACGTATCCGGTCATTTCTAGTACTTCCATTTCGGGACTGCTGCTTGTGAGGGCCTCCTACAGCCCAGACAATACAGAGTAGGCCGGTTCTGAAGCTGCTGATATTAGACGGTTCTCTGGTATGCATTTTATGGAGCTCCTTTAAAAGTCAACAACTTGCACATAAAAAAAAAGTTTTTGTCATCTCTTGTATTGTTGGAGTACAAAATGATATGATCTAAACTCCTCCATGGTGAATGCTCCATAACGGTTTTTCTGTGCGTGTTTTTTAGTACCATATAAACAAACTCTCCATGATGGCTTCAGAGATCCATTACAACAACAGTGATAAGGAAGTCGATGAGGTTGATGCCGCTCTGTCCGACCTGGAGATCACTCTGGAAGGAGGGAAGACTTCCACCATCTTGGTAAGCAGTTCTTCTACGTTTGACCTCCTGTAGGTGTTGATCTAAGTGACAGAAAGGTCTTCAGTCCAGTGAGTGAATTATTAGAAGTGAATTTGTGAATCGGGACCGCCTGATCTTACAAAATGCTTACAGAACAATGAGTGAGGGGATTCTACACCAGAATATTCTCCTATCAAGGGCACCAATGCTAGTCGGCTTACGTAGGGTATGGAACCCCTTGTTCTTACATTCACACGCCTGGCCTGAAGGTTTGAAGACTCTCGTAGAGGGGGGCCATTGGTAAGGGATGAGTTGGCAGCAGGGCAGGACTTACCATTGGGCTTGACTGGGCTCAAGCCCATGGGCCCCACCAAATAGGGGGCCCCGCCGAGATACATAGCCGAGTGTACTCGGCTCGGCTCTGCTCACAGTCACGCCCAGTCCCGCCCTATGATGGACAGAACACAGGGACTGGGCGTGAACGTGAGCCAAGCCGAGTACACTCGGATACTCTCTGCTCCATTCGGGGACTGCAACAGGACCTGAGAGCCACCGAGATGCACCATTTTTAAACTTCAAGGCTACAAATGACACTGGGGCAAGGCTACACTGACAAGTCTGCAATTACACTGGACAAGGCTGCAGATGGATGGGCAAGGCTGCTGATGGACACCGATAAGGGTGCATTGATGGGCATTTAAATGTACGTTTTTTTTTTTTCCCTTAAAATCCCATCCTAAACTTCGGGTGCGTGTTATACGCCAATAAATCTGATAATGTATAGAAGGTAGGGCCCGGAAGTGACTCAAGCCCAGGGGCCCCCACCACCCTAAGTCCTGCCCTGGTTGGCAGTGTATCCTTCTCTCCCCACCAGGCTCTTCTCTCTACTCCATTTCTTTCTACTCCTTTTTATTTCCTTTTTTCCTCTCTTCCCCCCTATTTCCTTTTCTTTCTATGGTCAAGCTATTACGGACCGAGGCTGAGGTTACGTACTCCTGATCTCCATTTGTGAGACACTTTTCCCTTGGTTTCTGGGCTTCTTGTTTCAAGACTCACTCAACACGCGTTTTATTTATTTATTTATTTTTGTTTTTTTTCATGGTTATGAACGGTTTTCAACATTCTCAATGGCTTACGAAATCCTGGCCATAGAGTTAAAGCGCCCATCCCTGTTGAGGTCTTTGAAAACCACTGGGCTTCCATTGCTTCCATTATGAGAAGTCACGTGCTTGCAAATGGATGTTACTGATGATTGTGGTTGCTGCACCTATGTATACTTCCAGGCCTTCACCATGTATCCGCACTCTTTTTTTTTTTTTTTTTTTTTTTTGTGAGCGAGGAGATGTTTGCAGTACCGGGACACCCCAAAATCCTCACCCAATGCTACCAGCCACCATGCACTGCCAACTTCTTGCAGTCCAGATCTGTCTTTATGATGAGGACACACACATCAGGAGATCCATTCCCTTGGGCTATGAACCCAATTATGCAGAATGCAAAGTATGTGAAGAGTCAAGAATTTTTACCCTAGCTGCTGGGGAAAGCTTTACACCTGTCTGCACCCCTATGGGGAGATTTCCCTTCACTGACTGGGAGAGACTTCCTGTCGTGTTTCAAACACAAAGTGAGGGGAAAATCCCCTCTTAGGCCGGCCATAGACGGAGTGAATTGCTTTCCTGCAACTATGGATTGCAGGAAAGAAATTAGCTGGATTCCCTTATCAACACAGAGTCTGTTGGGGGAATTCCTTCTGAGGAGCCATTAAGTTCTCCCTGCGGGGATACGGTGGAAGCCGTCCCCACTGGGAGGACACAGTGATTTTTTTATTTTTTTTTGCTAGTGGCTGTAATAATTGCATGTAAAATCCGCCAGGCTGGTTGCACCCAAGTTGTTTGAGTGATCAGCTTGGATACATGCAGCCTGACCATACACGGTTCCTGCTGAACTAGCTGAGATTCAAGCGTTCTATGGCTGGCTTAAGTTGTCACCACAACAGCTGTCCCCATTGGAAGATTTCACTTCATCCCACGTCCTATTGACTGTAAAATGTTGGATTTGGTGAAGATTTGTGGAGCAGGAAACGGGTACCGTATATACTCGAGTATAGGTCGATCCCAATATAAGCCGAGGCCCCTAATTTACCACAAAAAACTGGGAAAACTTATTGACTCGAGTATAAGCCGGGGGTGGGAAATGCAGCAGCTACTGTAAGTAACAAAGAGGGTCAACAATGCCCATCTGCAGCTGCATGCCTCCCTGTGTCCTGTGCAGATCTACCTACCTCCCTGTGTCCTGTGCAGATCTACCTACCTCACTGTGTCCTGTGTATGCCTCCCTGTGTCCTGTGCAGATCTACCTACCTCACTGTGTCCTGTGCAGATTTACCTACCTCACGGTGTCCTGTGTATGCCTCCCTGTGTCCTGTGCAGATCTACCTACCTCCCTGTGTCCTGTGCAGATCTACCTACCTCACTGTGTCCTGTGCAGATTTACCTACCTCACGGTGTCCTGTGTATGCCTCCCTGTGTCCTGTGCAGATCTACCTACCTCACTGTGTCCTGTGTATACCTCCCTGTGTCCTGTGCAGATCTACCTACCTCACGGTGTCCTGTGTATACCTCCCTGTGTCCTGTGCAGATCTACCTACCTCACGGTGTCCTGTGTATACCTCCCTGTGTCCTGTGCAGATCTACCTACCTCACGGTGTCCTGTGTATACCTCCCTGTGTCCTGTGCAGATCTACCTACCTCACGGTGTCCTGTGTATACCTCCCTGTGTCCTGTGCAGATCTACCTACCTCACGGTGTCCTGTGTATACCTCCCTGTGTCCTGTGCAGATCTACCTACCTCACGGTGTCCTGTGTATACCTCCCTGTGTCCTGTGCAGATCTACCTACCTCACGGTGTCCTGTGTATACCTCCCTGTGTCCTGTGCAGATCTACCTACCTCACGGTGTCCTGTGTATACCTCCCTGTGTCCTGTGCAGATCTACCTACCTCACGGTGTCCTGTGTATACCTCCCTGTGTCCTGTGCAGATCTACCTACCTCACGGTGTCCTGTGTATACCTCCCTGTGTCCTGTGCAGATCTACCTACCTCACGGTGTCCTGTGTATACCTCCCTGTGTCCTGTGCAGATCTACCTACCTCACTGTGTCCTGTGTATACCTCACTGTGTCCTGTGCAGATCTTCCTACCTCACTGTGTCCTGTGTATGCCTCCCTGTGTCCTGTGCAGATCTGCCTACCTCCCTGTGTCCTGTGTATACCTCCCTGTGTCCTGTGCAGATCTACCTACCTCCCTGTGTCCTGTGTATACCTCCCTGTGTCCATTGCAGCCTACCTGTGCTAATCTTCATCCTTTGTGTCCTGTGCATGCCTCCGTGTGCCCATCTGCAGCCACCGATCAGCGTGTCATAAAAACATACGGCGGCCATTCCAGTATTCAAAAGCCGCGGCTCCTCTTCGTCTGTGATTGGCAGAACACTCAATTTCCCAGCAGTCAGTTTTCAGCCTATCACGGACATCCCCTCATCCTCGTCTGAGGTATGAGGATGAGGGGATGTCCGTGATAGGCTGAAAACTGACTGCTGGGAAATTGAGTGTTCTGCCTATCAGACGAGGAGGAGGAGGCGCGGCTTTTAAATACTGGAATGGCCGCCGTATGTTTTTATGACACGCTGGCCACCGTCTGTCTACATGACATGCCTGATCAGGTAGGCAGCCGGCGGTGACTCGAGTATAAGCCGAGGGGGGCACTTTCAGCCTAAAAAAAAAAGGGCTGAAAATCTCGGCTTATACTCGAGTATATACGGTAAGTATTTTTGTGATCTGTTAATTTCTTTGCAAAAGACCCAGCAGAGACCATTGCTGTGCGGCCTTCTACTGATACGTAGTAATTCTTCTCTGTCTGAACAATCCATCATCTCTTCCCATGTATAACGGTAGGTTGTCTTCTATACAGGGTGACATCACCTCCATACCGGAACTCACAGACAACCTAAAAATATTTAAGTAAGTACAAATATCTCCTGTGTCACCTCCTTGCAAGTTCTCATAGAAGGTGCTCAGAAATGCAAAGACTTGTGTTTGGCTTCATGTTGTTCTGCTTCACCCCATAAATTGGTTTCAGCTTTGGGGGTGGGGGGGGGGGTCCTATTTTTAGTGTTTAAACTGTATCTGCACAGCTTCTTTCCTTCACCTTTTGACCATTTGAGAAGCCCTTCTAGATAATTTATGGGTCTTGAGGAACCCCCAACTAATACATATGGACAGTTCATGCAAGGGTGTAAATGAGGAAAATAAGGTCCACCTTTCCCCGGAATACATCCATGGCTCTGCAGCTAGCACTGGAAAAACAAAAACGAGAAAGGAAGGCGCACTGACCTAGTGCATTACCGTAAAAAAAAGCTTTATTCAGAACAGAACAAATGGCAAAATGGCTACTCACAAACGAGTATTGATAAGAGGCATGATCAATACAAATGGATCCATCGCACCAAACATCGACACATCCAGCCTCCAGCGAGGAACCAGTAGCCATTTTACCATTTGTTCTGTTCTGAATAAAGCTTTTTTATGGTAATGAACTCGGTCAGTGCGCCTTCCTTTCTCGTTTTGTTTTTCCAGTATTTGAATACCCAATAGTCTAAGGAGGGCTGCAAGACCTTTTGGCACTACCATCTTAAACTGTCGGTATCACACTTTGAAGACCGGGACACCAGAGCGCAGGAGAAGTTGTCTTTTTCTGCAGCTAGCACTGTCTGCACTGGCAAAACTTCTTCTTTTATTTTATTTTTATTCTGTCCGTCTTGTGGAGATTTTCCTTCACTTCCTGTCCTGAAAACACCACAAAAGTCAAGGAAACCCCTTCAGTTTGTCACCAAAAAAGGGTGTCCCCCATCGGGTGGTTTTCCCTCGCGTCCTGTTCCGATGATACGGCTTTTCCCATCATGGTGGTCACTGAGACATGTATAGTATGAATTTCCCCAGTGTGGACACAGACCCTTATCACAATCTGTAGAAAGCATTAACACCTCCAAACCAAAGATTATATAGAGTCTGGAAAGGTTTTTAATGAAATAAAAGGTAGAAAATGAGGGCTGACTTGTTTGGGGGACTCGAACACCCCTTTCCTGCTGTCGGGGACTATATAGGATGTATCCCATGGACTCAACAGGCTCCAAACCCCCAAAATGCGTAAGCTGGCTACCAGTAGTTTCGTTAAAATTTTCTGGCCTTTATGATCCTTGGACGGGTGCTGCTCCTGTTCTCTACAAATGTCACTGGACCCCCATCGTCTTGTAGGGTTTATGGAGCATCCTCCCAAAAGGGAGTAAGATTAATGAATAAATGGCCCATTAATGAAGATCCTGTACATGTATAGATATAAAAGCCTCACATGGGGGGGGGGGGGGCTACCCCAACCCCGCTAAAACTTAGAGCAGAGATATGTAATTAGTGGACCTCCAGCTGTTGCAGAACTACAAGTCCCATGAGGCATAGCAAGACTCCGACAGCCACAAGCATGACACCCAGAGGCAGAGACATGATGGGACTTGTAGTTTTGCAACAGCTGGAGGTCCACTAATTGCAGATCCCTGACTGAAGTCTCTATCATCCCCATCTCTATCATCCCCATCTCTATCATCCCCATCTCTATCACCCCCATCTCTATCACCCCCATCTCTATCACCCCCATCTCTATCACCCCCATCTCTATCACCCCCATCTCTATCACCCCCATCTCTATCACCCCCATCTCTATCACCCCCATCTCTATCACCCCCATCTCTATCACCCCCATCTCTATCACCCCCATCTCTATCACCCCCATCTCTATCACCCCCATCTCTAATTTTATAAAGTAAAGGGGGTGACGGGGACATTTCTTGTAACGTGTCTTCTGTATCGCAGACCGAAGAAGCTGACACTGAAGGGCTACAAGCAGTACTGGTGCACATTTAAAGACACGTCGATATCTTGTTACAAGAGTAAAGAAGAAGCCAATGGGATGCCGGCTCACCAGATGAACCTGAGGGGTAAGACAGGTCCTCTTCATGGGGGGGTTATAGTTGGTTGGTTGCCCCATTTCTGAAGGTTCATATCATCCTGTGTATGGACATGTACACGTCTAATGAAATCCTCCTCCATGCAGTCTAATGAAATCCTCCTCCATGCAGTCTAATGAAATCCTCCTCCATGCAGTCTAATGAAATCCTCCTCCATGCAGTCTAATGAAATCCTCCTCCATGCAGTCTAATGAAATCCTCCTCCATGCAGTCTAATGAAATCCTCCTCCATGCAGTCTAATGAAATCCTCCTCCATGCAGTCTAATGAAATCCTCCTCCATGCAGTCTAATGAAATCCTCCTCCATGCAGTCTAATGAAATCCTCCTCCATGCAGTCTAATGAAATCCTCCTCCATGCAGTCTAATGAAATCCTCCTCCATGCAGTCTAATGAAATCCTCCTCCATGCAGTCTAATGGGTCACTCCACCCAAAACTGTCATTTCCGTTTTTTGGTAGATTCTGGAAAGAGAAAGTGTGTTATATGTGGGGGAGCTGGGAGGTGATATTTCGGGGCTGGAGGTCCCAAATCTATACAATCCCCAATCTACAAGGGAGTCTCGCTCTTGCTGGATTTTTCAGTGTGTTTTACATTATGCAGAGTGCAAGAAGAGATGTGGAAGGTAACCTTTTGGTGGCCGGAGAAGTGAGACTCCAGTTTTGGTGTGAATAGATTTAAGAGCAAGACCTTGCAGCTTGAGATCCAAAAATGAGGACACAGTGAGTGGGAGGATAGCCCATGAGGTGCTGTGCTGTGATCTGCGTTGGCCGGTTGGATGTATTGGTCTGTGGTGGGCTGTGCTGTGATCTGCGGTGGCCGGTTGAATGTATCAGTGTGTGTGGTGGGCTGTGCTGTGATCTATGGTGACCAGTTGGCTGTATCGGTGTGTGGTTGGCTGTGCTGTGATCTCCTGTGGCCGGTTGGATGTATCAGTGTGTGGTGGGCTGTGCTGTGATCTGTGGTGGCCGGTTGGATGTATCGTTGGGCTGTGCTGTGATCTGCGAGGGCCGGTTGGATGTATCGTTGGGCTGTGCTGTGATCTGCGGGGGCCGGTTGGATGTATCGTTGGGCTGTGCTGTGATCTGCGGGGGCCGGTTGGATGTATCGTTGGGCTGTGCTGTGATCTGCGGGGGCCGGTTGGATGTATCGTTGGACTGTGCTGTGATCTGCGGGGGCCGGTTGGATGTATCGTTGGACTGTGCTGTGATCTGCGGGGGGCGGTTGGCTGTATCGTTGGGCTGTGCTGCGATCTGCGGGGCTGGTTGGATGTATCGTGGGCTGTGCTGTGATCTGCGGGGCTGGTTGGATGTATCGTGGGCTGTGCTGTGATCTGCGGGGGCCGGTTGGCTGTATCGGTGGGCTGTGCTGTGATCTGCGGTGGCCGGTTGGATGTATCGGTCTGTGGTGGGCTGTGCTGTGATCTGCGGTGGCCGGTTGGGTGTATCGTTGGGCTGTGCTGCGATCTGCGGTGGCCGGTTGGGTGTATCGTTGGGCTGTGCTGTGATCTGTGGTGGCCGGTTGGATGTATCGTTGGGCTGTGCTGTGATCTGCGGTGGCCGGTTGGATGTATCGTTGGGCTGTGCTGTGATCTGCGGTGGCCGGTTGGGTGTATCGTTGGGCTGTGCTGTGATCTGTGGTGGCCGGTTGGATGTATCGTTGGGCTGTGCTGTGATCTGCGGTGGCCGGTTGGATGTATCAGTGGGCTGTGCTGTGATCTGTGGGGGCCGGTTGGATGTATCGTTGGGCTGTGCTGTGATCTGCGGTGGCCGGTTGGGTGTATCGTTGGGCTGTGCTGTGATCTGCGGTGGCCGGTTGGATGTATCGTTGGGCTGTGCTGTGATCTGCGGTGGCCGGTTGGATGTATCAGTGGGCTGTGCTGTGATCTGCGGTGGCCGGTTGGATGTATCGTTGGGCTGTGCTGTGATCTGCGGTGGCCGGTTGGATGTATCGTTGGGCTGTGCTGTGATCTGCCGTGGCCGGTTGGATGTATCGTTGGGCTGTGCTGTGATCTGCGGTGGCCGGTTGGATGTATCGTTGGGCTGTGCTGTGATCTGCGGTGGCCGGTTGAATGTATCGTTGGGCTGTGCTGTGATCTGCGGTGGACGGTTGCAGTCAGTGTGTAGGTGACAGGTTCTCATTCTGTGATACGTGATCCATCTGTTGGCCGAGGTTCAGCAGCGGTGGCGGCTCCAGGCGTCTGTTTCGCGGTGCAGTAAACACGCTGGATGCCAGGTGATGAGATCAGAGCGCAGTCATGGCAGACGGAGCCAGGAATGCCTTTTTGGGAAGACTGACCTGCTCTGCGGATGAAGAAATGCCTCAGCGCTGGAGTCATTGGAACCTAGGTTCACCGTCAGACGGGATCTTATTCATTTCAGATATTTATAGAACAGATATTTATAGAACACCGACGGTACATTCAAATTAGTCCTGGGACTCGGAAGCTTACAATCTATCGTCCCTTCCTCACATAAGGCCAATTTAGACCGGAGCCACTTACCCTCCCAACATGTGTTTGGGGTGTAGGAGGACTGGTACAAGCACAGGGAGAACATGCCAACCCCTTTGCAGATGGTGTTCTGACCAGAATTGGAACCAAAGGTGGGCAGGACTTTCAGAGCGGGCGAAGGGTGCCACGTGAAGAGCAGTGCCACACACACACACACACACACACACACACACACACACACACACACACACACACACACACACACACACATACACGCATACACGCATACACGCATACACGCATACACACACACACGCATACACACACACGCATACACACACACGCATACACACACACGCATACACACACACGCATACACACACACATACATACACACACATACATATACACACACATATACACACACACACATGCATACACACACACGCATACACACACACGCATACATACACACACATACATACACACACACACACATACATACACATACACACACTCCAGATTAGTGTCTGGCATCCAGCGGCCCATAGCTTCATGTCTGCTCTGAGCTACTGTTGTTGCCTCATTCACCCAACACTCGCACCCACAGCCAATGCAAAAAGCACATCAAGTATGTGCAACCACCTAACCGCGGTGTTTGGCCACGCATACATTGTTACGATGCGGGGGGGGGGGGGGGGGGAGAAGGTATTTCAAAAAAGTTAAAAATTGATTTGCATTTTAGTGAATGAAATAAATATTTGATCCCTTTTGCAAAACATGACTTGGTACTTGATGGTAAAACCCTTGTTGGCAATCAGAGGTCAGACGTTTCTTGGAGTTGGCCACCAGGTTCACACACATCTCAGGAGGGATTTTGTCCTCCTTTGCAGATCCTCTCCAAGTCATGAAGGTTTCCAGGATGACATTTGCAACTCAGACCTTCAGCTCCCTCCACATATTTTGTATGGGATTAAGGTCTGGAGACTGGCTAGGCCATTTCAGGACTTTAATGTGCTTGAATAAAGACAATAGTCCATCCAGTTGAACCTGTGTGGGTGTGTCTATAATTTATGTCCCATATCCCTGTATGTTGTGTTTTTTAAGATGCACGTCCAAGAGTCTTTAAAAATATAATACTCCCCGCTGACACCATCAATTGTGGAAGAGAGTTCCACATCCTTATCGGCCTGACCGTGGAAACCCCCCCCACACACACACACACACACACACACACACACACACACACACACACACACACACACACACACACACACACACACACACACACACACACACACAGCTTAAGGTTGAACCGCTTCTCCTCCAATCTCGTTGTGTGGCCCCGTGGCGTCTTACACTCCCTCAGACCGAATCGTTTTTTTCCTATGCATAGTGCACACTTCATGTCGACCATAGAGCGCCTCATCCAGGGGACGGAGAAGAGGCGCAGGGTGGCCTGCTCATTCTATGTCATGTGTTTATGGGGCGGGGCGCGGGGGGAGGGGTAAAGTTCTGCGGGGACCTGGACAAGGCCGGCCTGGATGGTGATAAATCTGCCAGACTGTTATTTCAGTGTGTGGCCGTCTTTGGATCCAGTGATGGTCAGCGTTTTGCCTTCAGAAAACATTCCTCCCTATACGAGCGTCTCGGTGAAAACCGCGGTGGTGGGACGTTGTCAGCAGTTTCTCGTCCCGCTGCCCACACATTGGCTGCCCACACATTGGCTGCCCACACATTGGCTGCCCACACATTCGGGGAAAATGGTGTACAAGTCGTAACCTAGGACAAAATTCTGGGAGAAGGCAGTGTAAAATAAATAAATGTTTTGGTTAATGTAAACCGCCACGTTTTTCATACAGAATTTCTTACATCTTCACAAATTTGGAGAGAATTTAACTACTTCCATACCGGGGGGCACTTAGACACCTTCCTGCCCAGGCCAATTTTCAGCTTTCAGCGCTGTCGCAATTTGAATGACAATTGTGCGGTCATGCTACATGGTACCCAAACGATTTTTTTATCGTTTTGTTCCCACAAATAGAGCTTTATTTTGGTGGTATTTGATCACCTCTGCGATTTTTTTTTTTTTTTTTTTTTTTTTTTGCGCAACAAATAAAAAAAGACCAATACTTTTAAAAAGTTTTTCTTTGTTTCTGTTAGATTTTTTTTGTAAATAAGTACGTTTTTGTCTTCAATGATGGGCACTAATATGGCTGCATTGGCGGGCGGCACTGATAGTTGGCACTGACGGGCATAACTTAATTATGTTACACAATGGTGCCAGTCAGTGCCCATATGTGGGCACTGATTGGCACAGATTTGGCATTTATTTGCACATGTGGATGGCTATGGGGACGTACCTCGCCATCCACATGTTATGCGCCTCCCTGGTGGTCCTGGCGGCTTCCCCGGTGGTCCTGTGTGAGCATCCGAGGGGGGGAGACTGCGCTGATAATCAGCGCAGATCCCTCCGGTCAGGAGAGCCACCGATCGTCTCTCCTCTACTCGTGTTTGTCAGATGCCAGTGAGAAAAAGGCACTCACCGGCTCTTCCTGTTTACATCGTGATCAGCCGTGATTGGACATGGCGGGGGCTCTTTACTGAGATTGGTGTAGCGGTGTGTGTCAGATCGACGCACCGCACCACCGATGCGCCCCCCCCCCCCCCGCTCCTTATTTCCTGTAGTGTGTTGACAACGCTGCACTGAAATTCTGTGCAGGGTTGTCAGCCCTGCCCAGTTTTCTCTTGATCCTCCCGCTTCTGTATTATGGGGATGAGCTCTAAGGTCAAGAAGGGTTCATTAATGCCCCTTTCACACTTGTGCCACTTGGGGAACTGCAAAGTCGCACGACACGTCGTACCCCCCACGATTTCCAATGAGTACCGTTCATATCTGTGCGTCTTCTTCAAGTGGTTTCACACTTTGATGCGACTTGGAGTCCGTAGACCTCAAGATTACACGGGTGTCGCTTCAAGTCGCGGCAAAATCCGGGAGACTTTCAAGTCGCACAAGGGTGAAAGGAGGCCAAGACGGGACCGACAACCCTGCATGGGATTTCGGAGCAGCAGAGGCAGCGTTGTCGGCTCACTGCAGTAGTCCTTCTTAGATGGAGGTAAAAACTCGATAGGGGTTCCAAACCACCTCCGCTCTGTCCAAAGTAAGAGAAGAAAATTGGCCTGGGTTAGAGCTGCACAATTAATCGTCAAGAAGCGTTCTCGCGATCTTGACTAAGGCTCCGTTCACACAGGGGGCAACATGAGGCGACACGACTTGCCGTGCCGCGACCTGACAAGTCGCCCCCGTTCTGTACTACGGAACCGTACTAAGAGGAGCTACTCGAGTCGCTCCGACTTAGAAAAAAGGTTCCTGTACTACTTTTGGGCGACCTCGGGGCGACTTGCATTGGCTTCTATACAGAAGTCATTTGCAAGTCGCCGCTGAGGTCGCGGCAGGTCGCGGAGCGGCAAGTCGTGTCGCCTCGCATCGCCCCCCTGTGTGAACCGAGCCTGAAGTGTTTCCCCATTCTTTCTATGCAGAGAATTCTCTCGGCTCTTCTGAAGCCATCAAAAGAAAGGAAGAGAAAATCTGGGCAGTCTGCCGAGAATCGCAACATTCTTTATCAGTTGAACTTAAATATAAACATTGTAACAATTTGTCAGTGGAAGAGACTTTGTGTGTAAGTGAAAAAAGTTTAACCACTTAAACACTAAACCATTTGTTGGTTTCAAGTTAAAATCTTTTTTTTTTTTTTGCTAGAAAATTACATTTAGTAGACACCCTAGAGAATAAAATGGTGGTGGTTGCCATATTTTATGTCAATAAAAAATATATATTGCTGCGCTAAATATATGAGTGCTATAAAACTATCCCAATTAGATTAATTATAACACAAAGTGAATACACATGAATCATACGAAGAGTCCATGTAGTATATCAAGTGCTAAAGTGAAACAAAATGATAGTCCCGTGTATATAAATGTTCAAAAAGTAAAAAGAATGATACAAAAATACATATATTAGCCGTAAAAGAATCCAAAAATAACTGTTCAATCCTTTTTTTGTTAAATCATGATGGGTTTTTTTTTATTTTATTTTTTTTTACTTTCCATAGTGATATTTGATGGTGTTTTGTCTTTTTTTTTCTTTCTTTTATTTTAAATTTCCCTAGCGCTGTATTTTTTTCTAGTTATTTAAATATTTTATGTCACACTGTATTTGTGCAGCGATCTTTCACATGCATTTTTTTATTTTTTTATTTAATGAATAAAAAAAAAAAAAAAAAAAAAAAAAACCAGTAATGTTTATTTATTTTATTTATTTTTTGTATAATGTCAAAGATTTTACGTCGTGAGAATCGCAATCTTTTTATTCTAAGCAAAAAAAAATCGCGATTCTCATTTTGGCCAGAATCGTGGGTATATCCTTTAAGTGGGCAAGGCCAAAATGATGCAGAGACGTTAAAATGGACCTTTAGGCCGGGTTCACACCGTAGCCATGCGGGAACGCCGCGAATCCACTGCGTTTTCCCGCATCGCATGCCTCCCGCCGGCAGTTCACACTGCCCTATGCGGACTGCTGGGAGTGTCAATGAAATGTTAATGACACCCCCAGATCCGTCCGCATATCGCAGTGCGATCTGCCGACTCGGACAGGAATCGGATCGCATGGTGTGAACACCCATGCGATCTGATTCTGCTGCGGACCAAAAAAAGGGTCCTGTGCGAGTTTGCGGCGGGTGCAATGCGAATTCAGCCATACTGTCTGTATACTATCTGTATGGCTAAACTCGCATCGCTACAGAGATAGGATGTGATTTGCACTGCAGTGCGGTGCGAATCACATCCGGATCTCCCACCCGCAGCAGTGTGAACCCGGCCTTGCTCTACTGTACATGTGCCACGCCTCCTCCCCCTTCCTTCCTCTCTTCAGCAGGAACCAGCTGAGATTCCAACCGTGTTTGGGCAGGCTGGTTGTACCCAAGTGGATGAACCGATCGATTTAACTTGGGTATAACCAGCCTGCCGGATTTTACATGATTATTGCGAGTGGCTGTTGTAGCCATTCGCAAAAACCACTGCGTTCTCCCGGTGGGGGAATCTATCCCTGCCGGGAGAACACGATGGATCCATTTGACGGGGCAACTGAGCAAAGTCGCTCAGTCTATGGCCGGCCTAAGCCTGCAGACTCTGCTGGCATCCTTCTTGCCTAGGTGAGAAATGGAGATACGATTTACGCCGGAGCAAATTTTATTTCTTGCAACCACAAGTTGCTGGGGAATACTTTGCATGGAGCTATTGTGTTCTCCCAGCAGAGGGGTGGGCGGGGGAATCTGCCCATGCCGGGAGAACACAGTGATTATTGCTAGCGCCAGGCTGGTTGTACCCAAGTTGATCGAACAACTTTGGTACAACCAGCCTGCCCAAGCATGATGATTTTGAATCTTTGAATCTTGGCCCATTCCTGCTGATACAGCTTTAACACCAACACTACTCCCCCCCCCCCCCCCCCCGGACTCCGGACTGAGCTAGTTGGGGGGGATGGGAGTATGCAGCCGAATCGGTCTGTACAGTGTCTGTCACGGACACAGCACGGAATCCGAATTAATAAAAAGGTTTGCACTGCTGTAAATTTGAAGCAGCACCTTCTCCATTTTCTCAGCTTAGAAGAGCAGCGCAGGCGTAAAGCCCCTGCCACCCTTTAGTTCCCCGTACCTTACTTACCGGCCAATGTGAGAGATTTGATGAATGGAGGTCGAGGAGATGGAAGTTGCCCTTGTAATGCGCTTTTAAATCGCTCAAAAACTCTCAAATAACCGAAGTTGTGTGGAGATCATTTTAAACGTTTTGTTTTATTCGATGGCAGTTGGTTTTCATTGGGTGGATGTTATAGGTTACAATGTTCAGTAAATCTGATCCCATTGGATACATTTTGTTCATATATATAGATATATAGATATATAGATAGATAGATATATATATATATATATATATATATATATATTGGCCGATCACTGAGCACACAACATGAGCGATTTAAACTTTTGGATTTGTATCTCCAGGCTGTGAAGTGACTCCCGATGTCAACATTTCCGGACAGAAGTTCATCATTAAGCTCCTCATCCCGGTGGCCGAAGGAATGAACGAGATCTGGCTGCGCTGTGACAATGTAAGACGCCGGAATCGCCGCCTCCTTTCTGTGTCTAAGGCGCCGTTCACACCCGGGCGTTCTGAACGGTGGGCGGGATCCCCAAGGTGTGAACGGAGCCTAGGAGGAACCTGGAGCCTGCCATTGATCACTTCTCTTTCTGTATGTGCCGGTTGCTTGGCTGTCATGTTAAGCCTCTGGCTTCAATACTCTAAAGAGACACTGTGACCATCCTAAGAAATCGCAGGCTGGAGTGCAGAGAAATGACGTGTTTTTTAAATGCTTGCATTGTTTTGCCTCAATTATTTTCTTCATTTAATTTGCAATGTGCCTCTGAACTCGCTAGTTAGACTCCAGGAAGAGTGCATTTCCTTGCCCACCCCCCTCCACTTTCCACATTGTAGCCACTTCTTCCTCTGGGAGTGCCTAATTACTGTCTGTGCTGGCCCAGCTGTTTCACCCTCCCCTCACCTCGCGCTGTAGCAACCAGGGAAGGGGAATACTGTAGTGCAGTGGTCTCCAACTTGCGGCCCTTTGCTCGCCTTTATCTGGCACTTGGGGCCTTATTCCTCCCATCGATATGAGACTCTGCCTACTGACACCAACAGTGGGGCGCTATTCCTCCCAATGATGCCAACAGTGGGGCGCTATTCCTCCCAATGATGCCAACAGTGGGGCGCTATTCCTCCCAATGATGCCAACAGTGGGGCGCTATTCCTCCCAATGATGCCAACAGTGGGGCGCTATTCCTCCCAATGATGCCAACAGTGGGGCGCTATTCCTCCCAATGATGCCAACAGTGGGGCGCTATTCCTCCCAATGATGCCAACAGTGGGGCGCTATTCCTCCCAATGATGCCAACAGTGGGGCGCTATTCCTCCCAATGATGCCAACAGTGGGGCGCTATTCCTCCCAATGATGCCAACAGTGGGGCGCTATTCCTCCCAATGATGCCAACAGTGGGGCGCTATTCCTCCCAATGATGCCAACAGTGGGGCGCTATTCCTCCCAATGATGCCAACAGTGGGGCGCTATTCCTCCCAATGATGCCAACAGTGGGGCGCTATTCCTCCCAATGATGCCAACAGTGGGGCGCTATTCCTCCCAATGATGCCAACAGTGGGGCGCTATTCCTCCCAATGATGCCAACAGTGGGGCGCTATTCCTCCCAATGATGCCAACAGTGGGGCGCTATTCCTCCCAATGATGCCAACAGTGGGGCGCTATTCCTCCCAATGATGCCAACAGTGGGGCGCTATTCCTCCCAATGATGCCAACAGTGGGGCGCTATTCCTCCCAATGATGCCAACAGTGGGGCGCTATTCCTCCCAATGATGCCAACAGTGGGGCGCTATTCCTCCCAATGATGCCAACAGTGGGGCGCTATTCCTCCCAATGATGCCAGCAGTGGGGCGCTATTCCTCCCAATGATGCCAACAGTGGGGCGCTATTCCTCCCAATGATGCCAGCAGTGGGGCGCTATTCCTCCCAATGATGCCAGCAGTGGGGCGCTATTCCTCCCAATGATGCCAGCAGTGGGGCGCTATTCCTCCCAATGATGCCAGCAGTGGGGCGCTATTCCTCCCAATGATGCCAGCAGTGGGGCGCTATTCCTCCCAATGATGCCAGCAGTGGGGCGCTATTCCTCCCAATGATGCCAGCAGTGGGGCGCTATTCCTCCCAATGATGCCAGCAGTGGGGCGCTATTCCTCCCAATGATGCCAGCAGTGGGGCGCTATTCCTCCCAATGATGCCAGCAGTGGGGCGCTATTCCTCCCAATGATGCCAGCAGTGGGGCGCTATTCCTCCCAATGATGCCAGCAGTGGGGCGCTATTCCTCCCAATGATGCCAGCAGTGGGGCGCTATTCCTCCCAATGATGCCAGCAGTGGGGCGCTATTCCTCCCAATGATGCCAGCAGTGGGGCGCTATTCCTCCCAATGATGCCAGCAGTGGGGCGCTATTCCTCCCAATGATGCCAGCAGTGGGGCGCTATTCCTCCCAATGATGCCAGCAGTGGGGCGCTATTCCTCCCAATGATGCCAGCAGTGGGGCGCTATTCCTCCCAATGCTGCCAGCAGTGGGGGCGCGATTCCTCCCAATGCTGCCAGCAGTGGGGGCGCGATTCCTCCCAATGCTGCCAGCAGTGGGGGCGCGATTCCTCCCAATGCTGCCAGCAGTGGGGGCGCGATTCCTCCCAATGCTGCCAGCAGTGGGGGCGCGATTCCTCCCAATGCTGCCAGCAGTGGGGGCGCGATTCCTCCCAATGCTGCCAGCAGTGGGGGCGCGATTCCTCCCAATGCTGCCAGCAGTGGGGGCGCGATTCCTCCCAATGCTGCCAGCAGTGGGGGCGCGATTCCTCCCAATGCTGCCAGCAGTGGGGGCGCGATTCCTCCCAATGCTGCCAGCAGTGGGGGCGCGATTCCTCCCAATGCTGCCAGCAGTGGGGGCGCGATTCCTCCCAATGCTGCCAGCAGTGGGGGCGCGATTCCTCCCAATGCTGCCAGCAGTGGGGGCGCGATTCCTCCCAATGCTGCCAGCAGTGGGGGCGCGATTCCTCCCAATGCTGCCAGCAGTGGGGGCGCGATTCCTCCCAATGCTGCCAGCAGTGGGGGCGCGATTCCTCCCAATGCTGCCAGCAGTGGGGGCGCGATTCCTCCCAATGCTGCCAGCAGTGGGGGCGCGATTCCTCCCAATGCTGCCAGCAGTGGGGGCGCGATTCCTCCCAATGCTGCCAGCAGTGGGGGCGCGATTCCTCCCAATGCTGCCAGCAGTGGGGGCGCGATTCCTCCCAATGCTGCCAGCAGTGGGGGCGCGATTCCTCCCAATGCTGCCAGCAGTGGGGG
>NW_027507732.1:260974-301097 GCF_037356315.1 Lithobates pipiens | reverse complement strand
AGAACGGCAATGGATGATGGGTGGATCATGCAGTAGCAATATGTATGGGGGGGTGTGGAGCATGGCGGTAGTATTGGGGGGTGGGGCATTGCTGTAGTATTAGGTGGTAGCAATGTGGGCAGAGCACGACGATAGTATTAGGGGCGGGGCATGGCTATTGTGGGTGGAGCCCGGTGGTGGTGATGGCATTGTGGGTGGAGCTGTGGTGATTTTGTGGGCAGAATCCGGTGGGGGTAGCATTGTGGGCAGAGTATGGTGGTGGTTGCATTGTGGGCGGAGCCCGTGGTGGTTTTGTGGGCGGAGCCTGGTGGTTTTGTGGGTGGAGCCTGGTGAGTACAGTGTTTTTCCTGGTTTCAGGCTGTCGGCGCTCTGGAAGAGTTCGGATTGTTGGTGGAGGAAGTTCTGGTGAAATACGGGAAGAAGATTATGGGTAAGATTGTCTGTATATTGGGGGTCTCTATAGTAACATTGGAGGTATCGGGGGGGGGTGAGAGGGGTCGGGTGGCCCCTCACATTGGTCCAGCTTGGCACGGTGTCTTCATATATTTCTAGTGATTGCCGCCATGTGGGGAGTCACTTCACACTGACCACAGGGGGGCGCTCACGTGGTACCTCCGCCATTCAATGAACACTAGACCGACACGTGACCGCCCCGCCTCTCCAACTCGTCCAATCAGGGAACACCTTGTATTCCTTGAATGGCGGGAGTGCAGAGTGAGCGCCCCCCCTGTGGTTTCAGGAACTGTTTGGGATATAAAGAAAAAAAAATCCAGACAGGTCACCTCCGGAGAAATACCGGCTGCTCCGGGAAAAGACGGCGTGATTTGTTTTCCAAGGAGCAAAATATGATGATCCTCGGACAGAAAAGAGCTGCCAGGAAGAAGTCTTTACTGTACAAGTTCCACACAAAATAACCGACACCCCTCGCCACCCGACCCCCGACACCCCCCCACACCCCTCGCCACCCGACCCCCCCCCACACCCTCGCCACCCGACCCCCGACACCCCCCACACCCCTCGCCACCCGACCCCCGACACACCCCGCGGTGGGTTTATTGGTGGTGCAGTAAAGACTCAACCAATCGTCAAATGGCTTCATGTGACCCCCTGTCTGTCCTTAAATAAAATGGTGCAATCATCGCTCATCTTCTCAATATAAATGGCAACATTTCTGCAGGGGTATGCAAACTTTTAAGTACAATTGTGTGTGTGTGTGTGTGTGAGTGTATATTTAACACACTACTTGGAAAGGTGTTGGGCAGATGTGATCAGGGGTGGACTGATCATTCGGGCACTGCCCGAGGGCCCCATGCCACTAGGGGCCCCATCAGGGTTGCCGGCCTCATAAGACCAGGGACAGTATTTTTATTTTTTTTATTTTTATTTTTTTTATTTTTATTTTTTTTAAATCCCAAGATTATATCTGCCCCGCCTCTCCAGTACCTTTTCAGTATGTGTATTCTGTGTGTGTGTATGTATATATATATATATATATATATATCTATATCCCTTTATATTAACACTTTGATGTCTGGAAGCGTCTTCATTTACAACATCACACCCGGGGGCGGACTGACAACTCATGGGGCCCCAAGGCAATAGGAGAAGATTATGGGGCCACACAATATATTATATTATATATATATATCCATCTCTCTCAGGGCTCCACAAACCCCAGGCTGCGCGCTAAATTGTGTGAGATTTCACCTTGATGCCAGGGTGGACGGGACCCGGCCGGGGTGGGCGGGACCCGGCCGGGGTGGGCGGGAACCGTTCGGGGTGGGCGGGACCCGGCCGGGGTGGGCGGGACCCGGCAGCTATCAAACACCAGCCAATGGAATCTGGGCGGGCCGCTACGTGTATGTGGCCGCACCACACACACACCCTTTTCTTAAGCAGCCCAATCGTTGGCCGGTGTTTGATAGCTGCTGAGTCCCGCCCACCCCGGCCGGGTCCCGCCCATTCCGACATCAAGCTCAATTCTGACAGCTCCTCTGTTACATTTCAGTAACAGAGTGCTCCATGTGAAACCTGCCAGTGCCACCGCCAATCAATACCACCTGCAACCACCTATCAGTGCCACCTGCCACTACCAACCAGTGCCACCTGCCACTACCAACCAGTGCAACCGTCAGTCAGTGCCACCTGCCACCAACCAGTGCCACCGCCAATCAGTGCCAACTAGTGCCACCTGCCAACACCAACCAGTGCCACCACCAATCAGTGCCATCTGCCAGTGACAACTAGTGCCACCGCCAACCAGGGCCACCTGCCATCACCAACCAGGGCCACCTGCCACTTCCAAACCAGTGCCACCTGCCAGTGCCATCTGGCAGTTCCACGTGCCTGCCACCACCTACCAGTGCCACTCGCCACCACCTACCAGTGCCACCACCAATCAGTGCCACCTGCCAGTGCCAACTAGTGCCACCGCCAACCAGTGCCACCTGCCAACACCAACTAGTGCCACCGCCGATCAGTGCCATCTGCCAGTGACAACTAGTGCCACCAACCAGGGCCACCTGCCATCACCAACCAGGGCCACCTGCCAATCAGTGCCATGTGCCAGTAGTGCCACCTGCCAGTTCCAAACCAGTGTCACCTGCCGGTGCCAATCTGGCAGTTCCACGTACCTGCCAGTGGCAACCAGTTCCATCTGTTGCCAGCCTTACTCTCTTTCTGGTCAGCCCATAACCCTGATGTACCAGCGTTTCAATGGAGTTATTGACTGGGTGCTCCATTGTGAGTTAGGGATAGGGGGTGAAAATGAGTGGCCTTACCCCGGGAGCTGACAATCCATACCATTCTAAAAAAACAAAAACTGGCTCCTTAAATTCAAAGCAAATTTGTCAACCCCCTGACATATATATATATATAGATATTAGAGGTCGGCCGATATTTGCAGTTTTTTTAATTAATCAGCATGGGGGGATTGTGCTGATAAAAAGGCCGATGATCTCTTCAGCGACTTACAAATGATTCCAGTAATAGAAGTGAATGTAAGTCGCCTGAAGACATCAGAGAAGAGATTTCCCTCCTCTCTGGGCTGCCAAGAAAAGAGTCAAGAGATACAAAGTTTTCTACTTATCAATCATCTGATCTCTGTGTGGAGAAAGTTCTCAGTTTAACCATTAAAGATTAAATCTTTTCTGACACTTGTCCTGTATTTCCTGCTAGAAAATCACTCGGAACCCCCAAAAACTATATATAATTTTTTTTTTTTTTAGCAGAGACCCTAGGGAATAAAATAGCGGTTGTTGCAATATTTTATGTCACGCGGTATTTGCGCAGCGGTCTTTCAAACGCAATAAAAAAAAAAAAAAATTTGCAAAGTTAGCCCATTTTTATTTTTTCATCCAAAATGTTTTGATTTAAAACATAGTTTTTTTTGTTTTTAATCTAAATGATACATACAAGTGAACTGATTGTTTTGTTTAACCACTTCCCGACCAGCGCACGGCGATGTACGTCGACAGAATGGCACGGGGGCAGGCATATTGGCGTACAGGTACGTCCAATATTCAATGCTGCCCTGCCATCCGGAGCGCGCCGCCGGCGGCGCGCTCCCGCGCTGGTCGGGACCCCCGTGAGTCCGGTCGCGGGACCCGCGGACTCGATCGCCCCGCGGGCATCCCCACGATCATCTCACGGAGCGGCCGAATGGAGGAAATGCCGTGTAAACAGCATTTCCCCGTTCTGCCTAGCAACTAGTGACGCTGATCTCTGCTCCATGTGATTGGAGCAGAGATCAGTGTACACTAAATGAAAGCCCAACCCCCCCACAGTTAGTAACACGCCCCTAGGAACACTTAACCCCATACACTGCCACCCACTGGTTAACCCCTTCACTGCCAGTGTCATTTACACAGGAATCACTGCATTTATATAGCACTGATTGCTGTATAAATGACAATGGTCCCAAAAATGTGTATAAAATGTCCGATGTGTCGCCGCAATGTCGCAGCCACAATAAAAAATCGCTGATCGCCGCCATTACTAGTAAAAAAAAATAAATAATAAAAAATGATTAATAAAAATGCTATAAAACTATCCCCTATTTTGTAAACGCTATAACTTTGCACAAACCAATCAATAGTCGCTTATTGCGATTTTTTTTTTTTTTTTTTTTTAACCAAAAATATGTAGAAGAATACGTATCGGCCTAAACTGAGGGAAAAAAAAGTTTTTTTTTATATATTTTTGGGGGATATATTATTATAACAAAAAGTAAAAAATAATGCGTTTTTTTTCAAAATTGTCGCTCTATTTTTGTTTATAGCGAAAAAAAATAAAAACGCAGAGGTGATCAAATACTACAAAAAGAAAGCTCTATTTGTGGGAAAAAAAGGACGTCAATTTTGTTTGGGAGCCACGTCGCACGACCCGCAATTGTCAGTTAAAGTGACGCAGTGCCGAATCGCAAAAAGTGGTCTGGTCTTTGACCGGCAAAATGGTCCGGGGCTGAAAGTGGTTAATAAATGTTAAATGAAGGCGGCTTTCACACTGGAGCGGGGAGGCGTTGATGGTAAAACGCTGCCAGTTTTAGCGGCGCTTTACCGTCATTTTAGCGGTGCTATTCAGCTGCTAGTGGGGCGCATGTAACCCAGCTAGCGGCCGAGGAAGAGGTTTAATGCGCTCGTGAAGCGCCGCTGCCAAATCGCATCTCATTGAATGCGCTTCAGCAATGGTGCCCATTCATATCAATGGGCGGGAGAGGTGGGGGAGGGGTATACAAGGTGCTGCTTGCAGGACTTTATTTTATAACCTCCTGCTAGCGCATCGCCTCGGTGTGACGGCACTCGGGGCTTCCACACAGACTGCGGGGGAGCCGTTTTGCAGGCGCTATTTTTAGCCCAAAAGCGCCTCAAAAACGCCCCGGTGTGAAAGGTGTCTGTTAGATTTTATTAGATGAAGGGGGGGGGAAGAAAAAAAAATCGGCATCGAGAAAAACCCAAATCGGTCGACCTCAACATTTGGGGTGCCCCGCCTTCTAGGTAGGTTTGCACCCAGTGTGAGAAGGAACTCAGCAGGTAGGTTATTGTAGGTGGTTCTATGTCAGGTAGAGAACAAGGCACAGATCTTCTGTGGATGTCGGCTGCCTCCAATCCTTTATCCCAGACAGGCTCCATGATGGGGAGATCGGGGCTCTGTGGGGACCAAACCATCCCTTCCAGGACTCCTCCTTCCGGCTCTGCAGCAGAATACATTTGGGGCCAATCGCACGTCTCCCTGATGGTATGACATGATGGAGAAGTATCTGCCTGGATTTCTCAGCATGGCAGTCATCCAATCGCCCCCACCAAATCTCCCAACTCCATTGGCTGAAATGTAGCCCCAAACTTACAAGGAACCTCCGCCATGCTTCACAGTTGGCTGCAGACGCTCATCATTGTACCGCTCTCCAACCCTTCCTCCCAACAAACTGCCAAATATTTTACATTCACCACTGCGTCCTACACTCCATGTTCTCCGACCACTGCGTCCACGATCCCTAACGTTCCCCCCGACCGCTGGGTCTACGTTCTTCCCCTGACTGCTGCATCTACGCTGCCTCACCATTCACTCCCCCGACCGCCGCGTCTACGCTCCCCCGACTTCTGCATCTACGCTCCCCCCCATGGCTGCCCCCGACCGCTGCGTCTACGCTCTCCCTAACGTTCCACCCCCAACCACTGGGTCTACGTTCTGCCCCTGACTGCTGCGTCTACACTCCCCAACATTCACTCCGACCACTTCGTCTACGCTCCCCCAACTTCTGCGTCTACGCTTCCCCCCCCCCCCGACCGATGCATCTACACAGCCCCACCATTCACTCCAACCACTGTGTCTACGCTCTCCCCCCAACGTTCTTCCCCCGACCGCTGCATCTATGTTCCCCCACCCACTGCGTCTATGCTCTCTCCCACCCCCCTCCCCCCAATGGCCGCCCCCGCCTGCTGTGTCTACGCTCCCCCTCCCCCCCAATGGCCGCCCCCGCCCGCTGCGTCTACGCTCCCCCCCCCCAATGGCCGACCCCTGCGTCTACGCTCTTCCCCCCTCCCCCCAATGGCCGCCCCCGCCCGCTGCGTCTACGCTCTTTCCCCCGCCCGCTGCGTCTACGCTCTTCCCCCCCCCCCCCCCCATGGCCGCCCCCGCCCGCTGCGTCTACGCTATTCCCGCCCAATGGCCGCCCCCGCCCGCTGCGTCTACTCTCCCCTGCCTGCTGCATCTACACTCCTCCCCAACATCCGCCCTGCCCCCTGCATCTACGCTCTCCCCGCCCTTGCTGATGCAGTATAAGTCGCTTGTGTCTGGTTGCTGAGCCCAGCCTCGGTGGATGACCTGTGACACGAATCCTCCCCTTACTAGCGGAGTTTGGCTGTTCCTCACCCAGTTATTTCATCCTACTTATGAAATTGATCATTAACCCCTGCTTTGGTATAATTGGTTAATTATATACTTGACTGCAATCCTACAAAATCTGACGGGGGGGGGGGGGGGGCGGGGTTGTACATTGCGGGTGTAAGAACTGATGCTGGTTTGAAGCCAAAGGGCGGTCACCCCAAATATTGATTGGATTTGGACCTTCGCTATTGTAAATCAATAAAAAAAAATAATGAAAATCGAGATTTCTGGAACCGTTTTTCCTTCACAGAATTTCTCTGCCCTGCCTAAGATTTTTGCACAGTCCTGTATATTCAGTCTGGATCATAGGCGGAGCTTTATAGACATCCCACCAACACGTCACCAATCCACCGGAGGAGGTCCACATTGATGAGCCGCGTGTCCTGCCCCTCCCAGCCCCACCCCTTCCTACCTCCCAGTCCCACCCCTTCCTACCTCCCAGTCCCACCCATTTATATTAAAGTACTATTGGAAGACTGAGGAGGGGGGTTGGCGGCCAAGGAAAGTCGAGATCTGATTGCAGCAACACGATGGAGACTCATCCTTTGCTGTGTCCCAGTCCCTCTGGTTATGACCGGTTCACGTTAGGTAGGCGGTACTGTCTCCTCCCATTTTGTGAGGTCTGTCTGCTGATTCGCTCTCATTCCCTCCACAGATGAACAGTTCATACTGCACAGAATCGCTGATTCCGCCATTGATCTGTACGCCATGATCGTAGTGCTCTCCAGGTAGGTGTGACTCCGACCACTGCAGGGGGTGGGGGCAGGTAGTGGCAGCCTGTATTCTGGGGAAGGAGGTAGAATGGGGGAGTGGGGTAGGCAGGTATGGCTCCACCCAAAGGGGGTTGGCTTATGTTTTATAGGGTAGGCGTAGGCAAGTGCTCCCTGTGTTTTGGGGTGGGTAGGTAGGTAGGGGTTTTCTGTGTTCGAGAGAGAGAAAGGAGAGGGGCATTAGGGTAGGTAGGGGCTCCCTGTGTTCTGGGGGTAGGGGAAGAAGAGAGGGCTGGGGTAGGTAGGGGCTCCTGGTGTTCTGGGGCTAGGGGAAGAAGAGAGGGTTGGGGTAGGTAGGGGCTCCCGGTGTTCTGGGGGTAGGGGAAGAAGAGAGGGCTGGGGTAGGTAGGGGCTCCCGGTGTTCTGGGGGTAGGGGAAGAAGAGAGGGTTGGGGTAGGTAGGGGCTCCCGGTGTTCTGGGGGTAGGGGAAGAAGAGAGGGTTGGGGTAGGTAGGGGCTCCCGGTGTTCTGGGGGTAGGGGAAGAAGAGAGGGCTGGGGTAGGTAGGGGCTCCTGGTGTTCTGGGGCTAGGGGAAGAAGAGAGGGTTGGGGTAGGTAGGGGCTCCCGGTGTTCTGGGGGTAGGGGAAGAAGAGAGGGCTGGGGTAGGTAGGGGCTCCTGGTGTTCTGGGGCTAGGGGAAGAAGAGAGGGTTGGGGTAGGTAGGGGCTCCCTGTGTTCTGAGGGTTGGGGTAGGTAGGGGCTCCCGGTGTTCTGGGGGTAGGGGAAGAAGAGAGGGTTGGGGTAGGTAGGGGCTCCCGGTGTTCTGGGGGTAGGGGAAGAAGAGAGGGTTGGGGTAGGTAGGGGCTCCCGGTGTTCTGGGGCTAGGGTAAGCAGAAAGAGAGGGTTGGGGTAGGTAGGGGCTCCCGGTATTCTGGGGCTAGGGTAAGCAGAAAGAGAGGGTTGGGGTAGGTAGGGGCTCCCGGTATTCTGGGGCTAGGGTAAGCAGAAAGAGAGGGTTGGGGTAGGTAGGGGCTCCGGGTGTTCTGGAGTTAGGGGAAGAAGAAAGAGAGGGTTGGGGTAGGTAGGGGCTCCCGGTGTTCTGGAGTTAGGGGAAGAAGAAAGAGAGGGTTGGGGTAGGTAGGGGCTCCGGGTGTTCTGGGGCTAGGGGAAGAAGAGAGGGCTGGGGTAGGTAGGGGCTCCCGGTGTTCTGGAGTTAGGGAGCCCCAACCCCCCTTCTTTCTTCCCCCTAACTCCAGAACACCCCAACCCCCCCCTTCTTTCTTCCCCTAACTCCAGAACACAGGGAGCCCCTACCTACCCTAACCCCCCCCCCCCCCTTCTTTCTTCCACTGTGTTCTGGAGTTAGGGGAAGAAGAGGGTTGGGTTAGGTAGGGGCTCCCTGTGTTCTGGAGTTAGGGGAAGAAGAGGGTTGGGGTAGGTAGGGGCTCCCTGTGTTCTGGAGTTAGGGAGCCTCTACCTACCCCAACCCCCCCTTCTTTCTTCCCCTAACTCCAGAACACAGGGAGCCCCTACCTACCCCAACCCCCCCCCCCCCCCCTCTTTCTTTCTTCCACGGTGTTCTGGAGTTAGGGGAAGAAGAAAGAGGGTTGGGGTGGTTAGGGGCTCCCTGTGTTTTGAGTCGGGGGGGGGGGTTGTTGGGGTAGGTAGGGGCTCCGTGTGTTCTGGGGTAGAGGAAGAAAGAGAAGGGGGGGTTGGGGTAGATGTAGGTGTGTATAGGTAAGAGCACTCCGTGTTCTGGGGGCTTGTTTGTTGGGGTAGGTAGGGGTGTGTGGGGGCACCCTCTGTTCTGGGGGGGGGGGTAGGGGTGCTGGGGGCTCACTATATTCTGGAAAGGGGATGATGGAAGCCATGTTGGATCTGGTATAAAAAAGGAGCTGATTGGTTGGCGATGGATCCTCTGTCTTGTATTTCAGGTCGTCTCGCGCTCTCTCGGAGGGTCTTCCCACCGCCGTCCATGAGAAGATCCTGTGTGACATTTGGTGTGCGGAGGTGAGTGGACGTCTGTCCGTAGCTCTAGAGGTCTGTCTATGTGAAGCCGCTTCGTCTTCATCTTGTTTCTCTTCTTCCAGGCAGCGGAGCGCGTCCGGGGAAACCTGAAGAGCCTGCGCAGTGGAGGAGGGGGATCCGCTCTCTTCAGAAACTTGCGTTCCGTCTCCTCCGCTCTGGTAGAGAACGGCGGGGTGGTGGCGTCTCACCCGCTGGGATTCTGAGGGAAGGTCGGCGGACGGTTCTTAGACTGAAATGTATTATAGATGTACGGATTCCAGCGCCTTGAGGCGATTCCGTTTTGCGTTGTGCGCTCTACAAGTTATTTCATTCACAAATGCCTTATAACTCTACCGATTGTGCCAGAAATACACAGTGTGCAATCTTGGACTGTGTGTGATCTCTGTTGAGGTATGGGGGATCATTGGGGGGGGAAGAGGTATGGGGATCATGGGGTATGACTCCTGTAGATTTCCTGTAATATCTGGGGGAACAGGTATGGGGATCATTGGGGGGGGGGGGGGGGGAGAGGTATGGGGATCATTGGGGGGGGGGGGGGGGGAAGAGGTATGGGGATCATGGGGTATGACTCCTGTAGATTTCCTGTAATATCTGGGGGGGGGGGAGAAAGAAGAGGTATGGGGTATGACTCCTGTAGATTTCCTGTAATTTCTGGGGGGGGGGGGGTGTATTTCAGGAGCATCCTGGAGCCTACAGGTGGTGCCTGGGGAAATTTTGGGGTACGGGATATATATATATATATATGAGGGGGAGGGGTTCCTGGAGGCTGTGTGTGATGTACAGTCCTTAAGCCTTGAATGGTGATTTTCTTTGAGCCAATGAGAAGCTGCTTTATCCTTAAAGCGGAGGTCCACCCTAAAGTGGACCTTCCGCTCATCGGAACCCTCCCCCCCCCCCCTCCGGTGCCACAATCGGCACCTTTCAGGGGGGGGGAGGGGGGTGCAGTTAACTGGATAATCCAGATATCTGCACCCACTTCCGGGATAGCTCTCTGCGGAAAGGGGCATAACTTACGCCCCTTCCCGCAAGTCCCCCGCTGCCTGCTGGGAAACACACGGATCCCAGAGACAGCGGGGACCGTCCTTATTGCACAGTGCAACTCGCGCATGCACAGTAGGGAACCGGGAAATGAAGCCGAAAGGCTCCACTTCCTGATTCCCATACCCAAGATGGCGGCGGCAGCACCTGAGAGAGACGATCGAGAGATCGGCTTCGGGTGCCGACATCGCGGGCGCGCTGGGCGGGTAAGTGTCACTATTGTAAAAGTCAGCAGCTGCAGTATTTGTAGCTGCTGGCTTTTAAAAAAAATAAAAATAAAATAAAAAAAACGCGGAGTCTCGGCGGAGTCTCGCTTTAAGGAGACCATCAGGATTGAGGAGAGTCGGCATTTCTAAATGGATGTAACTCTCCCCCTGCTAATTCCGGCCAATGGAAACGAGCAGAAGAAGAAAGAGGTCCAGTTGAAACTACGTGAGGAAATTCTGAGCCTTACCATGACCTCCTTGTGCGTGACCCCCCCCTTGTGCGTGACCCCCCCTTGTGCGTGACCCCCCCTTGTGCGTGACCCCCCCTTGTGCGTGACCCCCCTTGTGCGTGACCCCCCGTGACCCCCTTGTGCGTGACCACAACGGGGGCTTTACAGGATAAGAGCAGCAGATCAGGCACTTCCGAGATCTGCTCCTTGATGGAACTCCGGCCGGTCGGTGAGCTGAACGTTCCATAGGTTGGACGATCGCTGAATGTGATTGCAGAAGGGTCGGGATTCGTCCCTTTATAACAGCTGTAGGGTGAAAGTTTCTTGCCTTGCAGCAGATGAAGTGGGCCTTCCATTTCATTGCTATGGTGGATATCCGGGCCGGAGCCGACTTCCTCCTCTACCATCCAGGGGCCCGACTGCTCCGGGAAGGATGGGAACAGGAGCGGCAGCCGCCGGCAGCGGGGAGGTCAGAAGGTCGAACCTGTTCCTGTTTATCAGGTAGTCGGCTTTGCCATGTTGCAGATCAGGTAGTCAGATTGTTGGTGTCATGGCTAAATCGCCCACCTCACTTCTATACATAAAATAAGTGATTAAAGACCTTTTTTATCTATATGAATCAAACTATGAAATTAAGAACAAATGATACCTGTGCGAAAAGGATAACAATCTAATTTATTTAACCCCTTGCTTACTGGGCACTTAAACCCCCCTCAGTCCCAGACCAATTTTCAGCTTTCAGCGCTGATGCACTTTGAATGACAATTGCGCGGTCATACAACACTGTACCCAAATGACATTTTTATCATTTTTTCCCCACAAATAGAGCTTTCTTTTGGTGGTATTTAGTTACAGCTCGGAGTTTTATTTTTTGCTAAACAAACAAAAAAAGATGCAAAAAATAAAATAAAAAAATCATGTTTAATAGTTTGTTATAAAATTTTGCAAACGGGTCATTTTTCTCCTTCATTGAAGTGCGCAGATAGGCGGCACTGGTGGGCTGCATTGATAGGCACAGATAAGGCGGCGCTGATGGGCAAAGATGGGCACAGATGGGTGGCACGGATGGGTGGCACTAAGGGGCACTGATAGGTAGCACTGATAGATGGGCACTGATGGGCGGCAGTGATAGGTGGCACTGGTAAATGACACTGATGAGCACGGATATGTGGCACTGGGGTGCAGCACCTTTTGTTGAGGCAGATTGTGGGCACTGCAGGGTGGCACTGACGGGGGGGGGGGGTACTTATTTTTTTGTTATGTTCAGTGATGAGGTGGGCACTGGCAGGGCTGGCCATGATCGGGACTGATGTCCCAAACACGGCCACCGGTGATCGGCTTTTTTTTTTTCTCCTCGCGCAAGGAATAATAGCCGATTACCGGCTCCGTTATATCACATGATCAGCTGTCATTGGCTGACAGCTGATCACGTGATAAGGGGGTTGGGATCGACCCCTTGCTCGGATCGGTGATCAGGTGAGTCTCATAGACTCGCCGATCACAGAGCGCGCCCCTCAGGGGGTGTGCAGGCCGCTCATACACGGGACGACGTCAATAGACGTAGTCCAGGAAAAGGAGATCCGCGCTGTAGCCGTCATTCGTCTATAGCGCGGGTCTCAAGTGGTTAAACATAATATAGTACAGAAAAGAAACGTTACAGAGTACCCCATAGCATGTGGAGGATACAACCTTAAAAACAACGATGTTACCAAATATTGCTATAATGGTCGTACACATCCTTTCACGAGATGAATATTATATTAAGGCAAAGTCCGATGGTACACGGTTACAGAAAAGAAAAGACATAATAATACAGACGCAGTATCTAGTTTTTATCTACGTTACCATTTTTGCAAAAGTGCAGCCCAGCGAGATGGAGAGATAAGGAAAACCTCATGCCTACCAATCAGAACTCAGGGGGTCACCTCATTGGTTCAAAGTTGCCTCCAATTCTGATTGGTTAGAATTCCAAGCCCAGTTAAGAATCAAACTTCCGATGCCTTTATGTCTACATAAGTTGAGGAACTTCCTTTTGATCTCTGACCCTGCCGGTTCCGACATAAGACCTGTTTAATGACCTCTTGATTTACCAACCGTCGGCCCTCTTTGATACAACATAAATAAGCATTTCAAGGACTTGTGGCACAGGAAGAGGCACTATATCTGAAATGGCCATCGCTGTGAACAATAGGGGGTAACTTAGTTACTATGCAGACAGCAGAACAACAGGTTTGTGTGTTTGAGATACCAAGAATAGTAAATATTCTAGATATGAGATATATGCCCAGAACGGGGCATAGTAAGTTAATTAGAAAGTCCTCACAATGGCTCCCTCGGAGTTCCTTGCTATAAATATTATATATCAAAATCTCCACCACATTGGGTGGGGAGGACCCGACTGTCATGGTACAAATGACAACAAAATTAAGTGGAAGATGGAGCTTCCTAAAAAAAAAAAAAAGAAAGATTTCGGAGACTTCAGTACCAAGTTAAGAAAACGGACCCCCCCCAGGTACGATGCAGAGGTAATATCTGTGCCACAGGAAAGAAGCAAAATGGGAGCCGAGGTGGTTTAAGCGATTGACCGAAAAGAACATGAAAATTCCCTCCTAGGCATAACTCCTCCCCCTTAGGCAGGGCTTCAGGTGTCGGTGATTCTGAAACAAAGGAAGAAGGGCGGCAATTCTGTGTCCAATTTTTCCAGGGCGGCTCTGTAACATCGCCATCAGGGTCTTCGGGCATCTGATGAGCCCAAACCTTGAGGCCTTGACATCCCCCCCACCCCACCCCACAGCTACAATCACAGGTTGTAAGGAACGTCCCCACAAGAACAAAGAGCCTTTCAATAAGGCCTCTGGATGAAGCATCAGGTCCTCATCCGCTGAAAACTTGAGGGCCTTATTACGATAGGTTACTGCCGGATCCATCTGAGGAATACTCCAAATCATAGTGAACTCACCTGAGGATAGCGGGTACGCCCAGAACAAGGGAGAAACTCCAACCCAACCATGTCCAGATGTTTTTGTTCTAGCAGTGGTCCACCTCATGGTAACAGCGGTATACGGTAGTACCTATCCAGTTTAGCAAGTTGATAACCCCCCTGCAGCGTGTGCTGCCCAATAAAACTGACCAGTTCTGCTGTATAAGAATACCAATATGGCTGCTGCCAGCTGACTGTCCATTCCATAACATGCCTGCCCTTCCGTCACCTGTGTGCCTGGGCAAGTGGAGATGAGGAAAAACACCTGGTATATGCCAGTTGGCAGCAAGAGCCTCCCAGCCCACCCATAAGCTCCACCAGCGCTATACGGTGTTTAGGGCAGCTGGTAGATAAGGTTTTAAAAAAAAAAAAAAAGAAAAACTGCAGTCAAAAGGTAGGTAGGAGCACATAATAACACTAAGGCCCATGGAAAAACAAGGGTCTCTTCTGGGTACCAGCATTGGTAGAACTTCCGCTGGGGCCCTCCCCCCCCAAGAGCCGTTCCAAACATTGCCTGCCACAAGAGCCTTCAGGGACACGACTCCCCTGCTGGGGATCACCACCCTGCCAGTCCCAAAGCATATATACCAGGGATCCTCAAACTACAGCCCTCCAGCTGTTGCAAAACTACACATCCCATGAGGCATTGTAAAACTCTGACATTCAAAGACATGACTAGGCATGATGGGAATTGTAGTTCCTGAACAACTGGAGGGCCATAGTTTGAAGACCCATGATATATACCATTGCACCACAAAGGTCTCAATACTCAAGAGTCCCGTGCTGATGTTAAGGACAGTCTCCATGTTTAGATCCTCTTAGCTGACCACTGTAGGCAACAGATCTGGATAAGCTCATCTCCCAATTCCAGATGGAATCTTGGGGGGGGGGGGCCTGAAAGAAAGAAATAATTATTGTGCAGTAACTTCACAGACTGTCCATCACCTGAGACACGAGCAGAAAAGCCAACACACCGATTAGCTGGGAGACGTTACAGGTGGGGACTTCCTCACACTTTTTTGGCCAGCACAACCCAATCACGATGGATATATACTGACCTGTGATGTTCAATAGAGATGCACATTAGGAGGAGCTCCTCTGGGAGACTCGGTGATGGAAATGGATCTAGATATGGCCAAAAAAATGTTCCTAATGAAGGGAGGCGATGAAAGATCTGGCCGATTCCATGCAGAATTTCAGAGCCTGAATGAAGACATTTGAGCCCTTTAGACCCAGGATAGAACAGGTGCCCCCTTTCTGTTCAGGAACGGAACCCTTCCACCACCAGTAGTGGGGTAATGACCTTGTGCTCCAGAATAGCCAACAAGTGCTGCATAGAGATCTGCTAATCTACCATGAGATGGGCAAGTTGGAATAAAGAGGCAGGAGCTGAAGTCTAGCTTGTAGGCGGCCATTGGACACCACCTCCCAAAGCCAGGCATTCAAGATGTCCAGATATTTCCCCCATTGTAGAAAGTGAAGGAAACTCCTTCATTCAAAAGGAGGATTTATATGTTGAAAGGAATGTAGATTGTCTAGAGGTGGTTAACCCTTCCATTATATCTGGTAAGACGTGACGATCAATCCCCCCCACAGGCCTGGGAGATTAGCCCATTGAGACAATGACGCAAAAACAACAGTCTCTCCGAACAAATCTAATCTTTATTCTTTTGTGTGAATATTTAAAGGGGGCTTTCAGAAAAGTACCGCCCCTTTGAACGCGTCATACAGATTATCCAATCATATACAAGTACAATCTATGACAAAAGTGAAACCAGCAATTTCTCAAAATCATGTGCTTTCCAAGAAACGAAACAAAAGAAGAGAACAGTAACATGAGAAACAAAACTAGATGAGCAAAACTTGAGCATGTCGTCTATTCATGAAGTGGATGTTGGAGAGACACAAAATGGAAACCGAATTTCTTAAAGAATGAAAGCGGTTAAAGCTAAATATCCCTTCATATGTGGGTTTGGGGGACTTGGGAGCTCGTAGTTTTTGGCTGAACTGGGCACCAGGTTTGGGTTTGGAGGTAGCGGCCTAGGAGTAATTAAAGGAACTGTTGTTGGCTTCTAAGGGAGGGTGACCATCCCCAGGGCGAGATCCAGGCCTCTTCTGTTGGGGCACATAAGTAACCCCACCAGTGACCTCTTTAGAGCTTCAAATAAGACACCAGCCCTCAAAGGGCATCTGCAGGAGACACGTTTTTCATGCTTGTTCTACACCCCAACACTTTATCCAAAGAGCTGACTAGCAGGAGACGAGGCAGAAGACATCCAGCAACATCTTTGGGGAAAAAACAATATGGTTTGGATGTGACAACCCGCTACTCTTCAGAGGCAACATTATCCATAAAAGAATTTAAGAGATTCGCCTCAGACGGTAGGCGTCTCAGAAGCAGCGCAGGGAGATTAGACAATTCGGCAGGGGGAAAGGGAAAAAAAAAAAGCTGGTCATCTCTGCAAACTGGCCAATTCAATTCTAAACACTCTGAAATCTTCCAGGGATAGAACAGAAGAGGTGGGTCATGCCTGACGGAGTCAGAGGAAGGCAGAGTCTCCAGCAGAGGACAACACAGTCTAGGCCAGTGATGGAGAACCTCGGCACTCCAGATGTTTTGGAACTACATTTCCCATGATGCTCATGCACTCTGCAGTGTAGTGTAGTTGAGCATCATGGGAAATGTAGTTCCAAAACATCTGGGGTGCCGAGGTTCACCATCCCTGGTCTAGGCTGTCCATGTCAGGCCCTTCATTGGGTGCACTGCAGGCAGCACTGGAACCATTGGTGGATGACAAGCTGGAAGGGAACCCTTACAGCGGGTCTGCTCTCCGTACTTCTGGGACCCGACGTGACACACTGCAAAAGTACAAACAACATTGCTCAAAGTATAAAGCTAGGCCTTGAATACTGGTAGCAGGAGAGGTTTAGGCCCCTCTGCACACTGAATGTCTGTCCGGGAAGTGATCAGGTCCCTGTAGGTGAGCAGCAAAAGACCAAGTATGGGGTAAAACGCAACGCATGCAATGAGACACTAGTGAGAAGATGCTTCCTGGCAGGAAATGTGCACACCTAGAGCAGGCATGACACCACCTAATAGACAAAGTCAGTCCCCCTCAGCACTAACCCTTTCAATGGTAAACCAACAGAAATTGGGAATTATAATGGTGGCCAATGATCCTTTGGTAAGGTAGGTCCTAAAGTGAGTGTTCAGAGAGGTGGCCACACCTGAGGCAATGCTCTGGTCTGGACCGAGAAAGCACCGAGTGGAAAACACAGGTCTATAAAATGGCCTAACTCAGAGCCTGGTGGACACATTCTAGGCAAGTCCTCCAACCCTCCAGCCAGCAGGGTCCAGATACAGCCTCCAACACAATTGCAGAGGAAATGCACTGGACTAGCTCAAACAAGCATCCGTCATCCAAGGACACTGGGAAAATAACTGAGGCATGCTGGAAGTAGAGGGGGTTTACAGGGCATGAACTGTTTGCCAATGTCCAAGGAAGCGACCATTATAGCCTCCGTTTGATCTGCCATGGCGCTGTACATGTGATCAGTTACACCACCAATCATGTGATGGCTTAAAAGTTTGGTGGAGAGTACAAGCAACTGTGACCATCTTCATACACAGCATTCCTCCAATGTAACCGCTTTTGGAAACCATTAACATAATGTAGGCCTGGTTTGGGGGGGGGGGGGTCTAAATTAATTCAATAGGTTTACTTCCACTCCAACCTCCAGCATTCATCTGCTTTGGAAGAAAGGTGCTCTTGCTGCCTCTGGTATCCTTGACGATAACCTCCGGCGTAGACCCAACGAGACGCTGAGCAGAGTTTTCGTAGTCCATCACCTTGGCCAAAATGTTTTTTGCATATGGATTGACAGAAAAAATCCTCCAACAGCCCATCATCAGTGGGAGTAAGGGCTATGGCCATTTGTTTCAAACATTCCTATGATCAAGGGACCAACAGCCATAGTAACCAGATCATATCTGACCCAGGGATCAATGACCATAGTAACCAGATCCCATCTGACCAAAGGATCAACGGCCATAGTAACCAGATCCTACCTGATCATCTGACCCAGGGATCAACGGCCATAGTAAACAGATCTGGCCAAGAGATCAACGGCCATAGTAAACAGATCTGGCCAAGAGATCAACGGCCATAGTAAACAGATCTGGCCAAGAGATCAACGGCCATAGTAAACAGATCTGGCCAAGAGATCAACGGCCATAGTAAACAGATCTGGCCAAGAGATCAACGGCCATAGTAAACAGATCTGGCCAAAGGACCAACGGCCATAGTAACCAGATCATATCTGACCCAGGGATCAATGACCATAGTAACCAGATCCCATCTGACCAAACGGTCAACGGCCATAGTAACCAGATCCTACCTGATCATCTGACCCAGGGATCAACGACATAGTAAACAGATCTGGCCAAGAGATCAACGGCCATAGTAACCAGATCCCATCTGACCAAAGGATCAACGGCCATAGTAACCAGATCCCATCTGACCAAAGGATCAACGGCCATAGTAAACAGATCTGACCAAGAGATCGACCATAGTAACCAGATCCCATCTGACCAAAGGACCAACGGCCATAGTAACCAGATCCTATCTGATCATCTGACCCAGGGATCAACGGCCATAGTAACCAGATCCTATCTGATCATCTGACCCAGGGATCAACGGCCATAGTAACCAGATGCCATCTGACCAAAGGACATAGTAACCAGATCCTATCTGATCATCTGACCCAGGGATCAATGACCATAGTAAACAGATCCCATCTGACCAAAGGAACAACAGCCATAGTAAACAGATCTGACCAAGAGATCGACCATAGTAACCAGATCCCATCTGACCAAAGGACCAACGGCCATAGTAACCAGATCATATCTGACCCAGGGATCAATGACCATAGTAACCAGATCCCATCTGACCAAAGGATCAACGGCCATAGTAAACAGATCTGACCAAGAGATCGACCATAATAACCAGATCCCATCTGACCAAAGGAACAACAGCCATAGTAAACAGATCTGACCAAGAGATCGACCATAATAACCAGATCCCATCTGACCAAAGGATCAACGGCCATAGTAAACAGATCTGACCAAGAGATCGACCATAGTAACCAGATCCCATCTGACCAAAAGGACCAATGGCCATAGTAACCAGATCCTATCTAACCAAAGGATCAACGGCCATAGTAAACAGATCTGACCAAGAGATCGACCATAGTAACCAGATCCCATCTGACCAAAGGACCAACGGCCATAGTAACCAGATCCTATCTGATCATCTGACCCAGGGATCAACGGCCATAGTAACCAGATTCTATCTGATCATCTGACCCAGGGATCAACGGCCATAGTAACCAGATGCCATCTGACCAAAGGACATAGTAACCAGATCCTATCTGATCATCTGACCCAGGGATCAATGGCCATAGTAAACAGATCTGACCAAGAGCTCAATGACCATAGTAACCAGATCCTATCTAACCAAAGGAACAACAGCCATAGTAAACAGATCTGACCAAGAGATCGACCATAGTAACCAGATCCCATCTGACCAAAGGACCAACGGCCATAGTAACCAGATCCTATCTGATCATCTGACCTAGGGATCAACTGCCATAGTAACCAGATCCCATCTGACCAAAGGACCAACGGCCATAGTAACCAGATCATATCTGACCCAGGGATCAATGGCCATAGTAAACAGATCCCATCTGACCAAAGGAACAACAGCCATAGTAAACAGATCTGACCAAGAGATCGACCATAGTAACCAGATGCCATCTGACCAAAGGATCAACGGCCATAATAAACAGATCTGACCAAGAGATCAACGACCATAGTAACCAGATCCCATCTGACCAAAGGACATAGTAACCAGATCCTATCTGATCATCTGACCCAGGGATCAATGGCCATAGTAAACAGATCTGACCAAGAGCTCAATGACCATAGTAACCAGATCCCATCTGACCAAAGGAACAACAGCCATAGTAACCAGATCCCAGCTGACCAAAGGATCAATGGCCATAGTAACAAGATCTGACCAAGGGATCAACGGCCATAGTAACCAGATCATCTGACCAAAGGATCAATGGCCATAGTAACCAGATTCCTTCTGATCATCTGACCCAGGGATCAACAGCCATAGTAACCATATCAGATCTGACCAAAGGATCAACGGCAATAGTAACCAGATCCCCTCTGACCATAGTAACCAGATCTCATCCAATCGTCTCAGGCCAATCATTCAAAGTTGGAGAGAAAAAGGCTACAGCTAGAATAGGGTAAAGAGCGGGACCTGGGATGGAGGACAGAGCTCTGCTCATAGGTGGGGTCCTTGAAGACAGGCGGGTCTTCTACTGTGGGATGGTGGTTGCTTTTTTAAGATGAAACACTTAAATATAATAATAAAAAAAAAGAAACTGGCCTTTTCAATACAAATATCAGTGCTTAAAAAAATAATTAAAAAAGAAGTGGTCTGCTTATGTGGATCTGGAAGTGTCCTCTTCATACAAAGATAAGGGTTTGGGAGAACAAAGGATCTTGCCCAGACATTTCCAAGTGTCCGTAAAGGAAGATTTGGAGGAGCAGCTGCACTCGAAGGGTCTTAGGACCTCTAAAGGACAGCAGCACTTTGAAGTCAGAGGATCAGCCCATTGCTTTGTATGTGGTGCGTATTGAAAATAGTCTCTTTCATGGTAGCGACAGCAAAAGGCTGGGACTCTTTGGAGGCAAGTTCTTCCAGAAGGACCAGAAGGAACTGGCGAGACACGCAAGGACAGGACTGCGCTTTGTCGTCTCCGCATTCCAAGTCAGAAAAACGTTTGTTGCGGTTTGGGCCATGAAATGACTGTGGTAAAGACCTCTGACCGGAGAGGCGCCGGCCACACCCGACATCAATAAGGGCGACTCAGGAGCAAAGGACTAGCTGCAGACATTGGATTCAGAAGCACGTACCCTGCAAGCAGCACAGGAGGAAGCCATGGATGGAGGGTGAGGAGCCAGGGCCACCAGGAAGAGAGACTGTCCCACGGGTTTAGAATCACACATGTTGCAACCACATGGCTATGAAGCAAAGCAGCTTAGTGTGTAAGGCAAGGCCTCAAATACTTTATAACCCAAAAAACTGGTAGGTGAAGGCTCAGGTGGCCGAAGGGGACTTACCTCACTGTAAGTGGACAGCAAAACCTGACAGGAGATCAGAGGTCCACATGGCTCTTTGCAAAGTAGAGGAACATTAGGGAGATGCTTCTTCAGGGCCGAAAGGCAGGCAAGAGCAAGGAGCACGTATGTGACCCAAAAGATGACATCAGTCCTTGGTGTGAACTCCTTCCAAGGTGGGAATTTGAAGGCACCCAGCGATTGGAACACTGATGTAGGCCCCAATGATCAGTATGATTGGCCTACTCACTGAGTCTTCAGAGACAATCAATGAGGCAATCCCAAGGATCTAGAAAGCTCTCCACAGCTAGCTGGTAACCAGAACTGGGTCTAGAGAGTAATATGGAGCCCAGTGCCCGATGGTCAGTTACAGGTTAGCCCTGCCATGTGCTTTCCAGCGGGGCCTGAACCGGATACCCCAAAGTTTGGGGATCACCGCTTGATCTTCTAGACCAGTGATGGTGAACCTCGGCACCCCAGATATTTTGGAACTACATTTCCCATGATGCTCAGCTACACTGCAGAGTACATGAGCATCATGGAAAACCTAGTTCCAACACACCTGGAGTGCCAAGGTTTGCCATCACTGCTCTAGACTCTACAATGGCATTGATGTAGTGAGGAACCCTAATTGTAGTAAATAAAATAAAAAACTTTTTCCACTAGAGCTGAAGAACAGAAGTCCACCCTCCTAGGCCACCAGCAAAAAACTGAGGCCAACTCATGTGCGTCAGTGTCCCAGCCTCCTGATACCCAACCAGGCCGACACAATCATACAATATCCAACAAGGTCTACACAAGAGATGGGCAACAAGGCCTACACAATGATACCAATACCCAAGGGGGCCTTTACAAATCATACACAGAACCGAATCGTACCCAACCAGGCCTTGGCAATCGTACAGACAGCCAACCAGGCCTTGGCAGGACCTGGCAATCGTACAATCGTACAGACAGCCAACCAGGCCTTGGCAGGACCTGGCAATCGTACAGACAGCCAACCAGGCCTTGGCAGGACCTGGCAATCGTACAGACAGCCAACCAGGCCTTGGCAGGACCTGGCAATCGTACAGACAGCCAACCAGGCCCCGGCAATCGTACAGACAGCCAACCAGGCCCCGGCAATCGTACAGACAGCCAACCAGGCCCCGGCAATCGTACAGACAGCCAACCAGGCCCCGGCAATCGTACAGACAGCCAACCAGGCCCCGGCAATCGTACAGACAGCCAACCAGGCCCCGGCAATCGTACAGACAGCCAACCAGGCCCCGGCAATCGTACAGACAGCCAACCAGGCCCCGGCAATCGTACAGACAGCCAACCAGGCCCCGGCAATCGTACAGACAGCCAACCAGGCCCCGGCAATCGTACAGACAGCCAACCAGGCCCCGGCAATCGTACAGACAGCCAACCAGGCCCCGGCAATCGTACAGACAGCCAACCAGGCCCCGGCAATCGTACAGACAGCCAACCAGGCCCCGGCAATCGTACAGACAGCCAACCAGGCCCCGGCAATCGTACAGACAGCCAACCAGGCCTCGGCAATCGTACAGACAGCCAACCAGGCCTCGGCAATCGTACAGACAGCCAACCAGGCCTCGGCAATCGTACAGACAGCCAACCAGGCCTCGGCAATCGTACAGACAGCCAACCAGGCCTCGGCAATCGTACAGACAGCCAACCAGGCCTCGGCAATCGTACAGACAGCCAACCAGGCCTCGGCAATCGTACAGACAGCCAACCAGGCCTCGGCAATCGTACAGACAGCCAACCAGGCCTCGGCAATCGTACAGACAGCCAACCAGGCCTCGGCAATCGTACAGACAGCCAACCAGGCCTCGGCAATCGTACAGACAGCCAACCAGGCCTCGGCAATCGTACAGACAGCCAACCAGGCCTCGGCAATCGTACAGACAGCCAACCAGGCCTCGGCAATCGTACAGACAGCCAACCAGGCCTCGGCAATCGTACAGACAGCCAACCAGGCCTTGGCAATCGTACAGACAACCAACCAGGCCCCGGCAATCGTACAGACAACCAACCAGGCCCCGGCAATCGTACAGACAACCAACCAGGCCCCGGCAATCGTACAGACAGCCAACCAGGCCCCGGCAGGACCTGGCAATCGTACAGACAGCCAACCAGGCCCCGGCAGGACCTGGCAATCGTACAGACAGCCAACCAGGCCCCGGCAGGACCTGGCAATCATACAGACAGCCAACCAGGCCCCGGCAGGACCTGGCAATCGTACAGACAGCCAACCAGGCCCCGGCAGGACCTGGCAATCGTACAGACACCCAACCAGGCCTTGGCAATCGTACGACACCCAACCAGGCCTTGGCAATCGTACGACACCCAACCAGGCCTTGGCAATCGTACGACACCCAACCAGGCCTTGGCAATCGTACGACACCCAACCAGGCCTTGGCAATCGTACGACACCCAACCAGGCCTTGGCAATCGTACGACACCCAACCAGGCCTTGGCAATCGTACAGACAGCCAACCAGGCCCCGGCAATCGTACAGACAGCCAACCAGGCCCCGGCAATCGTACAGACAGCCAACCAGGCCCCGGCAATCGTACAGACAGCCAACCAGGCCTTGGCAATCGTACGACACCCAACCAGGCCTTGGCAATCGTACGACACCCAACCAGGCCTTGGCAATCGTACGACACCCAACCAGGCCTTGGCAATCGTACGACACCCAACCAGGCCTTGGCAATCGTACGACACCCAACCAGGCCTTGGCAATCGTACGACACCCAACCAGGCCTTGGCAATCGTACGACACCCAACCAGGCCTTGGCAATCATACAGACACCCAACCATCATACAGACAGCCAACCAGGCCTTGGCATTCATACGACACCCAACCAGGCCTACACAACTTCTCTCACACACACACACACTTTCAAATGAAGACTCTTCCACCTATTTATAAAATATTTTTTTTTTATTTTTGAGTTTATACACTAAAAAAAAGGTAATAAATACAATAAAAGGCAAGTAAATCGAGGCACTTATTATAACCCTGGGAGTCAAGCTCCGTAATCCTCAGGGTCACACACTCGTCTCTTCCATGGTCACATCATTGGAAGGACGATCAACTTCACAGCCACAGCATTGGATATATGTAAAAAAAAAAAAGTGTCAGTAAAATAGGCAATATAAAGTCGTACAGCTCCCCGACAGGGAAAGGAAGTCTCATCATAAACTTATTCCATCATGATACAAAAGCTCTGAAATGGGCAAAACAAAAAACACTACTAACATGGAGGATGGGGATAAAAATACTTCATAATAACTGCACCTAAGTGGGCGCGAGTACCGTCTGTTCTAGAGTACATACGTGTGCGTGTACATAAGATAAAGCTGCTACAATGAGTGTCGGTCACAGAATAAAAATAAAATAAAAAAATCGGGGAGAAACATCCGGCCGGAGGACAGACCACGGGTGTGCTCACATACCAGGAACCAGCCCCAAACCTAACCCAACCCACCCCTGGCATCCCAAGAGAGCCTCCAAACCTAACCCACCCCTGGCATCCCAGGAGAGCTTCCAAACCTAACCCACCCTTCGACATCTCAAGAGAGCCTTCAAACCTAGCCCAACCCAACCCCAGCATCCCAGGAGAGCCTCCAGACCTAACCCACCCCTGGCATCCCAGGAGAACTTCCAAACCTAACCCACCCTGGCATCTCAGGAGAGCCTTCAAACCTAACCCACCCTGGCATCTCAGGAGAGCCTTCAAACCTAACCCACCCCTGGCATCCCAGGAGAACTTCCAAACCCAACCCACCCCAGCATCCCAGGAGAGCCTCCAGACCTAACCCACCCCTGGCATCCCAGGAGAACTTCCAAACCCAACCCACCCCGGCATCCCAGGAGAGCCTCCAAACCTAACCCACCCCGGCATCCCAGGAGAGCCTCCAGACCTAACCCACCCCTGGCATCCCAGGAGAGCCTTCAAACCTAACACACCCCTGGCATCCCAGGAGAGCCTTCAAACCTAACCCACCCTCGGCATCTCAAGAGAGCCTCCAAACCTAATCCAACCCCAGCATCCCAGGAGAGCCTCCAGACCTAACCCACCCCTGGCATCCCAGGAGAGCCTTCAAACCTAACCCACCCTGGCATCTCAGGAGAGCCTTCAAACCTAACCCACCCTGGCATCTCAGGAGAGCCTTCAAACCTAACCCACCCTGGCACCTCAGGAGAGCCTTCAAACCTAACCCACCCTGGCATCTCAGGAGAGCCTTCAAACCTAACCCACCCTGGCACCTCAGGAGAGCCTTCAAACCTAACCCACCCTGGCACCTCAAGAGAGCCTTCAAACCTAACCCACCCTGGCACCTCAGGAGAGCCTTCAAACCTAACCCACCCTGGCATCTCAGGAGAGCCTCCAGACCTAACCCATCCCCAGCATCTCAGGAGAGCCTTCAAACCTAACCCACCCCTGGCATCTCAGGAGAGCCTTCAAACCTAACCCATCCCCGGCATCTCAGGAGAGCCTCCAGACCTAACCCACCCCCGGCATCTCAGGAGAGCCTCCAGACCCAACCCATCCCCAGCATCTCAGGAGAGCCTTCAAACCTAACCCACCCCCGGCATCTCAGGAGAGCCTCCAGACCTAACCCATCCCCAGCATCTCAGGAGAGTTTCCAGCTTTACCTATGGAGTGCCTGGATATCTGCTAGGAGGGAGGAGCTTCTCATGGGGACAGCCTCCTAGTAGGCCAGAGATTGACCTGGGGGCTCAGTAATTGGTCAGTCATTGTAGGCCGTACAATAATGGCAATGTAGGGAGTACGCACCATTCTAAATCCAACCACCTCAGATCTAGATGGGTGGCACCTTAATACTATGGAGAGAGGAACGGGCTCAGTATCCGAGGATGTCGTCACATCACATCCACAAAGAATTCACTGGGGTTGCCCATGGCCATGTGAAATGATTGGCGGCTGGCAGTCAGCTCGGGAGGAACTGAGGCAAGGTCACGGACGAGGGGAGGAGCACCAGGGGGGACGGATGAGGAAGGAGGACAAGACGAGGGTGGAGGAAGAGGAGGTGACGGCATCATCATGAGCATCATGGGGTTATAGGAGAGGGGGACACCTGGAGCCGGGTAAGAATGGATTGACTGTGGGTGATGAGGGTGGTGAGGAGGATGGTGATGAGGGTGGTGAGGAGGGTGGTGGGGAGGCTGAGACCGCACAGAACGTTCGCTGGGTGGACCCGTCTCTGCTCCACCCCTCCTCACGCTGCTACGTGTGGAGTATTCAGACTCGCTGCCAGATCCCGATTTAGAGTCTCCACCACCTCCAGATCGCTCTTCTTTCTGCACCCCACGGCCTCCGTCACTACGAGTAGATCCACTGCTCCGACTCCCTGGAAAAAAAGGAAACCAAAATCAGCCGACCAGAAACACACAGAAGCCCCAGTGTCCCCCAAAAAGGCCATTCCACCCCTCCCCCACAGTCCTTCCTAAAGAGGCAACTAGAGCACCCCCCAACCTCAAAGTCTCCTCCAGAAGGGCAGTGAGAACCTTTCCAAAAATGCAGCCAAAGTCCTCCCAGAACCTTCTGGGGTCTCTTCTAAATAAGTTTCCATATTCACCCCCAAAGTCTCTTTCCAACAAAGGGCAGTCAGAGTGCCCCCCAAAAGTCTCAAAACAGCATCCAACCCTCCCACAGTCCTAAAGAGGCAACTAGAGCACCCCCCAACCCCAAAGTCTCTCCTAAAACAGCATACTCGTTCCTCCAGAGTCTCTTAAAACAGCTTCCTGGAACCCCCCCCACTTCTGAAAAGGCAGCCAGATCACTTGTGCTCCCGAGTCTATCCACAAAAAATAAAAAATTCCTCAACAGCCCCCCCCCCCCCCCCCAAAACTGTTCTAATAGGGAACTCCTAGTGCACCCCCCAAAGTCTATCCTAAAGACTCCTGGAGCCCATCATGGAGTGTCTCTTCTGAAAGGACAGATGGAAGGAGGGATTCAGGGAACGAAGGACCTGGCTGTAGGTTCGGAGTGGACGGCGCCCCGGCACTCACCTTCGCTGTGTTGGCTCCCGGCACTGCCCATGCCGTAGCTGTAGGAGGAGAGCTCGTGGTAGGCCGGAGGTTGTGTGCTGTATGGATGAGGAGCCGGATACTGATAGGAGAAGGTGGGAAGAAGAGGCCAAGGCGACGCTCCGGGGAGAGGAAGAGGAGCCAGAGTATCCTGATCAGAGGCACCGCTAGATCCATCATTATCATTCAGCGATAGATTAGCCATGTCTGGAAAATATTAGATTGGTTAGCCGTGTATGTGTGTGGGGGAAGAGAGCCCAATGAGGATGCCGAGAGGGAACCCCTTATGGATGGACCCCCAATCAGATACTTACAGTTCTCACAGCCAGAGAGGTCCCCGAAGATGTAGTAACATTGCTCCGAGAAGGTGATCTTGTTCACCGTGTGCCGGATGAACCCCGCTTTCAGCAAATTACTGGCAAATTTACGAGCCTCCCGCCGGTCCTGGAAGCCCTCAACATGGTGATACAGCCAATCCACCACATCGGAGCCTGAAAGAGGAGAGGAGATGAGAACCAGACCGCGGACCTTCCTTCACCCCCATCCCACCCCACCAGTCCTTCCTCCCACCTAGGTACAAACGTGTATGACCTGCCCCTCCACCCTCATTACAGCCATAAGTAGTTCCTCACCTCTCATTACACACCACAACATGGAGAACGGGCTACAGGACTTCCACGGGGGAGGGGCTACATTATGACAAAAGATGACCCCAAACTACCTGGGAAAGCCACAGAGCTCGAAAGTGGCAACACCGGCAATATCCACAGTGTCTCGTTACCCAACCCCCCCCCCCAATACTCCCCTTCGCATCTCTAATCTGCAGGTTCCGGGGTGCCCCCAACTCTAGTGCAGATCCCAACTTCTCAGAGCGCCTTCACCCCCAGCCCACCAATCTACAGGTTCTGGGGTGCCCCCAACTCCAGTGCAGATCCCAACTTCTCAGAGCCCATCCACCCCCAGCCCACCAATCTACAGGTTCTGGGGTGCCCCCAACTCTAGTACAGATCCCAACTTCGCTGAACCCCTCCACCCCCAGCCCACCCATCTACAGGTTCTGGGGTGCCCCCAACTCCAGTGCAGATCCCAACTTCTCAGAACCCCTCCACCCCCAGCCCACCAATCTACAGGTTCTGGGGTGCCCCCAACTCTAGTACAGATCCCAACTTCGCTGAACCCCTCCACCCCCAGCCCACCCATCTACAGGTTCTGGGGTGCCCCCAAGCCCAGTGCAGATCCCAACTTCTCAGAGCCCCTTCACCCCTAGCCCACCAATCTACAGGTTCTGGGGTGCCCCCAACACTAGTGCAGATCCCAACTTCTCATAGCCCCTCCACCCCCAGCCCACCAATCTACAGGTTCTGGGGTGCCCCCAACCCCAGTGCAGATCCAAACTTCTCAGAACCCCTTCACCCCAGCCCACCAATCTACATGTTCTGGGGTGCCCCCAACTCTAGTGCAGATCACAACCCCTCAGAGCACCTCCCCCCCCACCAATTGGTAGGTTCTGCAGGTGCCCCCAACCCCAGTGCAGATCCCAACTTCTCAGAACCCCTCCACCCCCAGCCCACCAATCTACAGGTTCTGGGGTGCCCCCAACTCTAGTACAGATCCCAACTTCGCTGAACCCCTCCACCCCCAGCCCACCCATCTACAGGTTCTGGGGTGCCCCCAACTCCAGTGCAGATCCCAACTTCTCAGAACCCCTCCACCCCCAGCCCACCAATCTACAGGTTCTGGGGTGCCCCCAACTCCAGTGCAGATCCCAACTTCTCAGAACCCCTCCACCCCCAGCCCACCAATCTACAGGTTCTGGGGTGCCCCCAACTCTAGTACAGATCCCAACTTCGCTGAACCCCTCCACCCCCAGCCCACCCATCTACAGGTTCTGGGGTGCCCCCAAGCCCAGTGCAGATCCCAACTTCTCAGAGCCCCTTCACCCCTAGCCCACCAATCTACAGGTTCTGGGGTGCCCCCAACACTAGTGCAGATCCCAACTTCTCATAGCCCCTCCACCCCCAGCCCACCAATCTACAGGTTCTGGGGTGCCCCCAACCCCAGTGCAGATCCAAACTTCTCAGAACCCCTTCACCCCAGCCCACCAATCTACATGTTCTGGGGTGCCCCCAACTCTAGTGCAGATCACAACCCCTCAGAGCACCTCCCCCCCCACCAATTGGTAGGTTCTGCAGGTGCCCCCAACCCCAGTGCACATCTCAACTTCTGAGAGCTTCTCTTAAAATCATCTTTCCATCAATTACCCCACCGCTCCAATCTGCAGGTTCTGGGGGTGCCCCCAACCCAAGACCGATACCAACTTCTCAGAGCTTCCCCTACACCCCCCCCCCTAATAATAAATCTCCCTAATCTGCAGGTTCTGGGGTACTTCCAATCATGGCTCCCAGCACCTCCAACCCCCCCCATCCAATCACCTTCACCTCTTTCTATAGTCTCCTTCAGTCTATAAATTGAAGCCAGTTGTCTCCAAACTGCAGCCCTTGGAGGCGTTATTCCTGTCACTGACCCAATGGGGAAGAATTCCCCCCACTGACACCAATGATAGGGGCACTATTCCCCCCCACTGACACCAATGATAGGGGCACTATTCCCCCCACTGACACCAACGATAGGGGCACTATTCCCCCCCACTGACACCAATGATAGGGGCACTATTCCCCCCCACTGACACCAATGATAGGGGCACTATTCCCCCCCACTGACACCAACGATAGGGGCACTATTCCCCCCCACTGACACCAACGATAGGGGCACTATTCCCCCCACTGACACCAACGATGGGGCACAGAGGAGGAGGAGGAGGAGGAGGAGGACACACAGGAGAATCTCACCCAGGAAGGCATTGGGAATGGTAATCTTCAGCCACATTCGGTCTCTGACTTCGAGGCCAGACTCTGGAGAAGCCATGGCCCTGACTACAGATGCCAGATCTGTGTGTATGGAGAGACTGAAGAGGGACACCGGTGGGAGGGCGTGAGACACTAGATATATAAAAGAGGGAAGAAGAGTGAGCACACACCATGTAGATCACAAATGAGCCCGGACCCTCCCGGACGAGCCCCCAACCCGTGACTTACACTCGGTCTCGGTCACGGAGGTGCTGGAAGTCATGCTGCTCATGGAAGCACTGCCGGGATACACCGGGAAGGAGCCGCTCATCGCTGCCGAGTGCGACACCCAGGCAGCCGGATCAATAGGTTGGATGGGCTCATCTACACAAAACACAAATCATCATTAATAGCAGAACAGAAGTGTGAGAAACACCCGATGGGACACAAGTCGGGACACCTACTGCGGGGGAGAGTGAAGTAACCTTGGGGCGAGGGATCCCAGCATTTCGCCACAGTCAGAATGATCGGCCTGGAAGAGAAGCAGAGAGGAGGAATGACATACTGGACACCATGAACTCCTATGAGGAGGACCTGAGGGGTGCCAGGGACACTTATCACCTTGCAGCCTCCCAGTCAGCACCAACTTACCCCGGTTTATGGACGATGTCTCTGAGGACCCGAACCGCATCATCATTACTCATATTCTCAAAGTTTATATCATTCACCTGCAAGACAACAAGCAGAAATCTCCTAGTAAGAGCACAGCAAGAAAAAAAAAATAGGGACAAGGAGGCAGAGGTGCCGCCCGCCCCCCCCCCCCCCCCCGGGACAAGGAGGCAGAGGTGCCGCCCGCCCCCCCCCCCCCCCCGGGACAAGGAGGCAGAGGTGCCGCCCGCCCGCCCCCCCCCCCCCCCCCCGGGACAAGGAGGCAGAGGTGCCGCCCGCCCCCCCCCCCCCCGGGACAAGGAGGCAGAGGTGAGACGCAGCAATGTTACATGACACAATTTCCAGACGCTTGTGTGATATGTATGGGAGGTTTAGTAGGCGGTGATCTATGGTTCCATCCGGTAATAGATGGATAAGGCTGGGTAAGCAGATTGGGGGAAGTCAGTAGAGGTGGGGTGAGGATCTATGGCGATGATCCGGTAATAGAGGGATAAGGCTGGGTAAGCAGATTGGGGGAAGTCAGTAGAGGTGGGGTGAGGATCTATGGCGATGATCCGGTAATAGAGGGATAAGGCTGGGTAATCAGATTGGGGGAAGTCAGTAGAGGTGGGGTGAGGATCTATGGCGATGATCCGGTAATAGAGGGATAAGGCTGGGTAAGCAGATTGGGGGAAGTCAGTAGAGGTGGGGTGAGGATCTATGGCGATGATCCGGTAATAGAGGGATAAGGCTGGGTAAGCAGATTGGGGGAAGTCAGTAGAGGTGGGGTGAGGATCTATGGCGATGATCCGGTAATAGAGGGATAAGGCTGGGTAAGCAGATTGGGGGAAGTCAGTAGAGGTGGGGTGAGGATCTATGGCGATGATCCGGTAATAGAGGGATAAGGCTGGGTAAGCAGATTGGGGGAAGTCAGTAGAGGTGGGGTGAGGATCTATGGCGATGATCCGGTAATAGAGGGATAAGGCTGGGGGAAGTCAGTAGAGGTGGGGTGAGGATCTATGGCGATGATCCGGTAATAGAGGGATAAGGCTGGGTAAGCAGATTGGTGAACTCAGTAGAGGAGGGATGAGGATCTATGGTGAGGATCTATGGCGATGGTCCGGTAATAGAGGGATAAGGCTGGGTAAGCAGATTGGGGGAAGTCAGTAGAGGTTGGGTGAGGATCTATGGCGATGATCCGGTAATAGAGGGATAAGGCTGGGTAAGCAGATTGGGGGAAGTCAGTAGAGGTTGGGTGAGGATCTATGGCGATGATCATAGAGTATACTGGTGTGTGTCTATGGGGAAAGGGTCCCTCTCCCATATAGATCAGACACAACCATTGGTGGAGTCCATTACATACCTTCCCCGAGGGGCATCATATCCCCCACTGCTATCTGAACTGGCTGTAGGTTTAGGGGGGGGAAGACAACCAGGATGGGAGATACCCCCCCTCCCCCCTATTGGGATTAATGACTGAATACCGGATCAGCTGAGAAGCCTGTGGAGATTCACCAACGGATGGGACATGAGGGGAGCTCACAGATCAATAACACTGTAAAGAAAACTAATAGGCCGGAAGAGGAAGAACTCTGTGTGCAAAAATGTGAAGACCGAATACATAGGGGGCCCCATCAAGGAGAAAAGAGAAGAAGTAGTGCAGTGCTGAATAGCAGAAAATGGCCTGGTCATCAAGGGGGGGGGAACCCTCCTGGAGGGCAAGTCACACAAATCACATTCTAACAATTCTATACTCGCCATTTTTTATTTGTCACTTCTTTTCCTAAAGAAGGTGGAGTTACCCTTTAACCCGCTTCCATCCAGACCAGCCACTGGCAGCCTGGCTCCCCTGCGTGAAATCACGTTGCTGTAGATGGGGTTCCGGATGGCACGGCGTGTGTTCCCCGCTGCACGCGCTCGTGGCTGACAGTCGCGATGACCGCCAGGCAACAAGCGATTGTGACCAGGAGACACGGAACAGACGCTTCTCTGTGCCTTCCTTACCCCTAGGAAACACAATCTGGAATTTTTAATGGCACTGATCGCTGTATTAATGCCAATGGTTCCAAAAATGTGTTGAAAGTGACCGCCATAAATGTCACGGTCGCAAAAAAAAAAAAAAAAGATTAATAATAATAAATATATATTTTACAAAATGGATAGATTTATGACATTTTTATTATTTTTTTTACTAGTAATGGCGATCTGAGATAGATAGAGAGATATAGATATATATATATATATATATGTCTCTCTCTCAGATCGCCATTACTAGTAAAAAAAGAAAAAAAAAAAAAAAAAAAAAAAGTCATAAATCTATCCCCTATTTTGTAGACGCTGGGGGAGGGGGGGTGGAATATTTTTATATATATTTTGGGGGATATTATAGCAAAAAGTAAAAAATAATAAAAATTGTGTTTATTTCCAAAATCGACGCTCTTTTTGTTTATAGCGCAAAAAATAAAAACCTCGGAGGTGATCAAATACAACCAAATGAAATCTCTATTTGTGGGGAAAAAAGGAGGTCAATTTTGTTTGGGTGCAACGTCGCACGACCGCGCAATTGTCAGTTAAAGTGATGCAGTGCCGCATCGCAAAACGTGCTCTGGTCAGGAAGGGGGGGGGGGGGGTAAATTCTGCCGATTGAAGAAGCAAATATCTGCAGCACCCTCTGTCATGGATGGGATTTTGGGGGAATAGAGAGGCGGCGCACTGACCTGCAGTAACATGTCTCCAGGCTCTATCCTCCCATCTGCAGCCACCGCTCCTCCCTTCATGATAGAACCGATGTAGATCCCTCCATCACCTCGCTCATTACTCTGACCAACAATAGAGATCCCCAGAAAGTTGTACTTCTCTGCAAAGAGTAGAATAAATAATGAGAGAGAGAGAGAGAGAGAGAGAGAGAGAATAAGAATCACTGCCATCATAATGTAGTGCGCCCCCTGGTGATCACATTGGAAAGCAGCTTTTCCCAAAACAGTCCATCCTCGGGAGGAGGAGGAGAGGAAGAGAGGAGGAGGAGAGGAGAGGAAGAGAGGAGGAGGAGAGGAGAAAGAGGAAGAAGAGGAAGAGGAAGAGGAGGAAGAGGAGGAAGAGGAGGAGGAAGAGGAGGAGGAAGAGGAGGAGGAAGAGGAGGAGGAAGAGGAGGAGGAAGAGGAGGAGGAAGAGGAGGGAGGAAGAGGAGGGAGGAAGAGGAGGGAGGAAGAGGAGGGAGGAAGAGGAGGGAGGAAGGAGGAAGGAGGAAGGAGGAAGGAGGGAGAGGAAAGGGAGAGGGAGAGGAAGAGGAAGAGGAAGAGGAGGACAGGAAGAGGAGGAAGAGGAAGAGAGGAAGAGGAGGAGAGGAAGAGGAGGGAGAGGACAGGAAGAGGAGGGAGAGGACAGGAAGAGGAGGGAGAGGACAGGAAGAGGAGGGAGAAGACAGGAAGAGGAGGGAGAGGACAGGAAGAGGAAGAGGAAGAGGAAGAGGAAGAGGAGGAGGAGGAGGAGGAGAGGACAGGAAGAGGAAGAGGAGGAGGAGGAGGGAGAGGAGGAGGGAGAGGACAGGAAGAGGAAGAGGAAGAGGAAGAGGAGGAGGCTCACCCATATTCAGTGTCACTGTAATGATATTTAGGGACATGGTGGAGTCAGTCACACTGCTGAACGATGAAGTCTGAAAAACAACAAAAACACCAGTCACATGTCTGCCACCCCATCCCCCAGATGAGTGCCCCCCCCCCCCCCCCAGGAGAACAGACTGACCCCCCCCCCCCCCCCCCCGTATAAGGAGGACAGGCCCGGTAGTCAGTGTACTTACCCTCTCTAGGCGGGGCGGTCTCTGCTTGCGGCGGCGGCGGTGGCGTTTCAGTAAGCGGGATGCACTGCTTTGCTCTGTGGAGCTGCTGAACCTGTCGGTGTGATAGAGACATGTAATGCACTCTGCTGTACAGGAATACCGGAGGCCGGCCAGTGTGGTGCAGAGATGGAGATAGAAAAGAGGAGGAGTTGTGTGTACAATGAAAGGATGGAGACGGATGAGTACGGGGGGGGGGGGGCGGGGCGGGGTGCGGGGGTCCGTAGACAGGACGGGGGTCTGGCAATGAAGAGAACACATACCCTACACATGCATATTAGTGGCTCCAGAGACAGCAGAGCTGTGGGAGGAAAGAAAGAGAAGAGTGAAGGGAAGACGGGTCATCTAACATACAACTAATTAGTATTACAGACTCCGCCTACTAGAGTCACGTGACGCGGTCAGCCGGATAGGGCGGGTGAGTGGGCGGGGACCGTACCTGCTCATGGTGTCATCTTCCTCGGAGTCACAGATACTGGTCTCTATCTCACTGGTGAGGAGGGTGGAGGACGACTCATAACCAGACAGGTGGCGATCGCTCCTCCCATTCAGGACGCGGCCTGTCAGAAAGAGGAGGAGGAGTCTAGATTTATAGGGTGGAACTGAGGCATGATGGGAAATAAAGAAAAGCACGTACATACACATCTCCCCCCCCAGTGGGGGAGATACCAATCCTCTCCCCTGCAGATGGTATACGTTTTGCCCACTTACATAGAAATGAAGGGTCTATCATTGTTATCAGAGGGGTATTTTATATGATGGGGACGGATATCAACCAAAAATCCAGAAAACACACAATACAAATGTTATAAATGGAGTTCAGTGAGTAAAAATAGGATTTTTATATCCGCTTACCTGTAAAATCCTTTTTCCTGGAGTACATCTGGGGACACAGAGCCATAGTAATTACTATGTGGGTTATATAGACACCTTCAGGTGATGGACACTGGCACACTCCCTACATAACCCCTCCCACTACTGGGAGTACCTCAGGTTTGTAGCCAATCAATACACGTGTAGAGGGGGCGGGAGCCCTGTGTCCCGTGATGTACTCCAAGAAAAGGATTTTTACAGGTAAGCCTATATAAAAATCCTATTTTCTTTATCGTACATCAGGGGACACAGAGCAGCCATAGTAATTACTGTGTGGGATGTCCATGAGCAATGCTGAGGGGTAGGGTGCCATCAGACCTGAGGACCTATACGGCTGCCTGCAGCACACGGCGCCCAAAGGCGATATCCTCACGTCTTCTCACATCCACCTGATAGAATCTGGTGAATGTATGGACTGAAGACCAAGTTGTGGCCTTACAGATCTGAGCCATGGAGGCCTGGTGATGCACCGCCCAAGGAGCACCAATAGCCCTGGTGGAGTGCGCCGTGAAAAGGTGGAATCTTCCTCTTCAAACCATAAGCTTGAACAATTACTTGCCGAATCCACTTAGCAATAGTAGATTTCAACGCTGCCTGTCCTTTCCTAGGACCTTCAAGCAACACAAACAAAACATGTTTTCCCAATCTGAGCAGTCACCTCTAAAATAGGTTGTGACTGCTCTCACCACATTCAAAGAGTGTAGTGACTTTTCTTCCATAGAACAGGGATCTGGAAAAAAAGGAAGGCTGAACAATATCCTGGTTTAGATGAAAACTGAAACCACCTTCAGTAGAAAGTTAGGCCGCGTACACACGCGCGGACTGTTCGCCCAACCTTGTTCGGCAAACAGTTTGTCAAACAGTCCGCTCAAAATTTGCATGAGCGGACTTGCCCACACACGAGCGGACTGTTTGACGAACAAGGTTGGGCAAACAGTTCGCTCAACTTTTGAAATGAACGGACTCGCCCACGTAAGGAGGAGGCAAATCCGCCCATTTCGAGCGCGTGTACAGGTAGACGGGGCCCGCGAAGGAAACGTCGCGGGCTCCGCCGCCTGGAATGGGCTTAAAGGGGAACCCCAACGCCGAAAAAAATCGGCGTGGGGTCCCCCCCAAGTCCACACCAGACCCTTGTCCGAGCACGCTACCCGGCCGGCCAGGAAAGGGGGGCGAGCGAGCGCGCCCCCCCTCCTGAGCCGTACCAGGCCGCGTGCCCTCAACATGGGGGGGTGCCTTGGGGAAGGGGGGGCCGCGCGGCCCCCCCACCCCAAAGCACCTTGTCCCCATGTTGATGAGGACAAGGGCCTCTTCCCGACAACCCTGGCCGTTGGTTGTCGGGGTCTGCGGGCGGGGGGCTTATCGGAATCCGGGAGCCCCCTTTAAGAAGGGGGCCCCCGGATACCGGCCCCCCACCCTATGTGAATGTGTATGGGGTACAATGTACCCCTACCCATTCACCTGTGAAATAAAGTACAATAAAACACACAACACAGAGAAAAAGTATTTTATTGCACAGCCGGGGGTCTTCCGTCTTCGGGGGTCTTCTCGCCGGACTCCTCCGCTATGTGTGTGTAGCTCTTTTGCCAGCGGAGGAGTCCGGCTTTCTTCCTCCCCGCCGCCGGCCTCTTCTCCCGACTTCGGGGGTCTTGTCCCCCTCTTCGGTTCTTCTGCCGGGCCACCGCGCCTGGTCCGGTGGCCCGGTCTTCTGTCGCCGTCTTCCGTTCTTCTGTCGCCGCCTTCGGTTCTTCTGCCGGGCCACCGCGCCTTCTTGTAGCTCTTTTACAGGCGGTGGCCCGGTCTGCTGTCGCCGCTGTCGCCTTCCGTTCTTCTTCTTGTTCTTCTTGTTCTTCTCCAGGAGATGTTGACACGTCGCTCCCTCCGGCCGGAATGCCAGAGCCGCCCTGCGCTGTGACTTATATAGTGACAATGGGGCGGGGTCACATGGTATATGTCACATGGGTTGGTCACATGGTGACCCCGCCCCCTTACGATGTCATAGTCCCCATGTGACATCAACCCATGTGACCAACCCATGTGACATATACCATGTGACCCCGCCCCATTGTCACTATATAAGTCACAGCGCAGGGCGGCTCTGGCATTCCGGCCGGAGGGAGCGACGTGTCAACATCTCCTGGAGAAGAACAAGAAGAACAAGAAGAAGAACGGAAGGCGACAGCGGCGACAGCGGCGACAGAAGACCGGGCCACCGCCTGTAAAAGAGCTACAAGAAGGCGCGGTGGCCCGGCAGAAGAACCGAAGGCGGCGACAGAAGAACGGAAGACGGCGACAGAAGACCGGGCCACCGGACCAGGCGCGGTGGCCCGGCAGAAGAACCGAAGAGGGGGACAAGACCCCCGAAGTCGGGAGAAGAGGCCGGCGGCGGGGAGGAAGAAAGCCGGACTCCTCCGCTGGCAAAAGAGCTACACACACATAGCGGAGGAGTCCGGCGAGAAGACCCCCGAAGACGGAAGACCCCCGGCTGTGCAATAAAATACTTTTTCTCTGTGTTGTGTGTTTTATTGTACTTTATTTCACAGGTGAATGGGTAGGGGTACATTGTACCCCATACTCATTCACATAGGGTGGGGGGCCGGTATCCGGGGGCCCCCTTCTTAAAGGGGGCTCCCGGATTCCGATAAGCCCCCCGCCCGCAGACCCCGACAACCAACGGCCAGGGTTGTCGGGAAGAGGCCCTTGTCCTCATCAACATGGGGACAAGGTGCTTTGGGGTGGGGGGGCCGCGCGGCCCCCCCTTCCCCAAGGCACCCCCCCATGTTGAGGGCACGCGGCCTGGTACGGCTCAGGAGGGGGGGCGCGCTCGCTCGCCCCCCTTTCCTGGCCGGCCGGGTAGCGTGCTCGGACAAGGGTCTGGTGTGGACTTGGGGGTGACCCCCACGCCGATTTTTTTCGGCGTTGGGGTTCCCCTTTAAGCCCATTCCAGGCGGCGGAGCCCGCGACGTTTCCTTCGCGGGCCCCGCCTACCTGTACACGCGCTCGAAATGGGCGGACTTTCCGAGCGGGAACAGTCCGCTCATTTCGAAAGTACAGCGGACAAGCCCACACACGGGCGGACTGTTCGCTCAAACACAGTTTCAGCGGACAGTTTTTCGGAATTTCCGAAAGACCTTGTCCGTCCAACTGTCCGCTGAAACTGTCCGCTGAAAGCCCACACACGAGCGGACTGTTCGCCCAAACACTGTTCAGCGGACAAGGTTGGGCGAACAGTCCGCCCGTGTGTACGCGGCCTTAGGATGAGGACACAATACCACTCTATCCTTGTGAACGATTAAATATGGCTCTTTATAAGAAAAAGCAGCCAATTCTGATACCCCTCTTGTAGAAAATATGGCCACCAGAAAAACTAGCTTCGTTGTCAAAAGGACCAAGAGAATATGTCGCATCGGCTCAAAGGGCTGTTTCTGTAAAAGCGACAGAACTAAATTCAAGTCCCAAGGGTTCAGGGGTGACCTAACCGGTGGATTAATCCACGTTACCCCCTGAATAAAGCTACGAAACCAGAGAATGCGAAGCAAGTGGTCGCTGAAATAATACCGATAAGGCCGAGACCTGGCCTTTGATAATACTCAAGGCCAACTTCATCTCTAATCCCATTTACAGAAAGTCAAGGATTCTACTTAATACTTTCTAGGATGCCAACCCCTGGATTCACACCAAGAGACGTATACTTTCCAGACTCCATAATACAGCCTCTCTCAACCTTTTCAACACAGAGGAACCCTTGAAATAGTTCTCTGGTCTCGGGGGAACCCTCTGCTAAAAATTAGAGCTCTACAACTCCTGATACATTAGTGTGATGGTCAGTGGGAAGAATGGTCCTTACACGTGTGGTCATTGGGAAGAATATTCCCTTGGTCCCTTGCGACATATTCCCTTGGTCCTTTTGACAAGAAAGCTAGTTTTTCTGGTGGCCATATTTTCTGCAAGAGGGGTATCAGAACTGGCTGCTCTTTCTTATAAAGAGCCATATTTAATCGTTCACAAGGATAGAGTGGTATTGTGTCCTCATCCTAACTTTCTACCGAAGGTGGTTTCAGGTTTTCATCTAAGCCAGGATATTGTTCAGCCTTCCTTTTTTTCCAGATCCCTGTTCTATGGAAGAAAAGTCACTACACTCTTTGGATGTGGTGAGAGCAGTCAAAACCTATTTGGAGGCGACTGCTCAGATTGGGAAAACATGTTTTGTTTGTGTTGCTTGAAGGTCCTAGGAAAGGACAGGCAGCATGGAAATCTACTATTGCTAAGTGGATTCGGCAAGTAATTGTTCAAGCTTATGGTTTGAAGAGGAAGATTCCACCTTTTCAGATCAAAGAGCACTCCACCAGGGCTATTGGTGCTCCTTGGGCGGTCCATCACCAGGCCTCCATGGCTCACATCTGTAAGGCCACAACAGCGCCTAGAGGCGATTCAGTTCGTATTGTGCGCTATACAAGTATTTCATTCATTCATTCAAGAATGGTCCTTACACGTGTCGTCATTGGGAAGAATTACCTCCTTACACGTGTGGTCAGTGGGAAGAATGGTCCTTACACGTGTCGTCATTGGGAAGAATTAACTCCTTACACGTGTGGTCAGTGGGAAGAATGGTCCTTACACGTGTCGTCATTGGGAAGAATTACCTCCTTACACGTGTGGTCAGTGGGAAGAATGGTCCTTACACGTGTCGTCATTGGGAAGAATTACCTCCTTACACGTGTGGTCAGTGGGAAGAATGGTCCTTACACGTGTCGTCATTGGTAAGAATTACCTCCTTACACGTGTGGACAGTGGGAAGAATGGTCCTTACACGTGTCGTCATTGGGAAGAATTACCTCCTTACAAATAGTTAAAAATATCAATGGTGTCGGTGGGAACTTATCCGAGAGGCAGAAATTGCCCAAATGCTGAAGGAACCCCTACAACCTCTGGAGGAACCCTGGTTGAGAATCACTGCTATAATATATGATTCTGGAAGCCGGCTTCCTTGCATTAATAAAAGGTAGATCTCACTGAGCATGAAAGCCCACGATTCTGCAGAACGCGAGTTCCAATAGTCAAACCATTACATGTAACGTTTGTAAGGTA
>NW_027507732.1:203108-260774 GCF_037356315.1 Lithobates pipiens | reverse complement strand
CACTGCTTGGGGGGCCTTAGGGGTATGCAGAGGACACTTATGTGTGGGGGGTGGTGTGAAGAGGGGCAGAGAACACTGTTATGTCGGGGGTAATATGATGGGGGCAGAGGACACTGTTATGTCGGCGGGGGGGGGGGGGGGGGGTGATGTGATGGGGGTAGAGAACAATGTTATATGGGGGGGGTGATGTGAAGGGGGGCTGAGGACATTGTTATGTAGGGGGGTGATGTGAAGGGGGCAGAGGACACTGTTATGTGGGGGGGTGATGTGAAGGGGGCAGAGGACACTGTTATGTGTGTGGGGGGTGATGTGAAGAGGGGCAGAGAACAATGTTATGTGGGGGGGTGAGGTGAAGGAGGGCAGAGGACACTTTTTTATGTGTGTGTGTGGGGGGGTGATGTGAAGGGGCGCAGAGAACAATGTTATGTGGAGGGTGGGGTGAAAGGGGGCAGCGGACACTGTTATGTGTGTGTGTGGGGGGGTGTGAAGGGGGGCAGAGAACAAAATTATGTGGGGGTGAGGTGAAGGGGGCAGAGGACACTGTTATGTGTGTGGGGGTGATGTGAAGGGGGGCAGAGAACAATGTTATGTGCGGGGGGTGAGGTCAAGGGGGCAGAGGACACTTTTATGTGTGTGGGAGGGGGGGTGATGGGAAGGGGGGCAGAGAACAATGTTATGTGGGGGGGTGAGGTGAAGGGCGGCAGAGGACACTGTTATGTGTGTTGGGGGTGATGTGAAGGGGCAGAGGAACAATGTTATGTGGGGTGGTGAGGTGAAGGGGGGTAGAGGACACTGTTATGTGTGTGTGTGGGGGGGTGATGTGAAGGGGGTCAGAGGACACTGTTATGTGTGTGTGGGGGGGGGGGTGATGTGAAGGGGGGGCAGAGGACACTGTTATGTGGGGGGTGATGTGAAGGGGGCAGAGGACACTGTTATGTGTGTGTGTGGGGGGGTGATGTGAAGGGGGCAGAGGACACTGTTATGTGTGTGGGGGGGTGATGTGAAGGGGGGCAGAGGACACTGTTATGTGTGTGGGGGGGGGTGATGTGAAGGGGGCAGAGGACACTGTTATGTGTGTGTGGGGGGGTGAGGTGAAGGGGGGCAGAGGACACTGTTATGTGTGTGGGGGGTGATGTGAAGGGGGGTAGAGAACAATGTTATGTGGGGGGGGGGTGAGGTCAAGGGGGCAGAGGACACTGTTATGTGTGTTGGGGGGGGTGATGTGAAGGGGGGCAGAGGACACTGTTATGTGTGTGGGGAGGGGGGGTGATGGGAAGGGGGGCAGAGAACAATGTTATGTGGGGGGGTGAGGTGAAGGGCGGCAGAGGACACTGTTGTGTTTTTCGGGGGGTGATGTGAAGGTGCAGAGAACAATGTTATGTGGGGGGTTGAGGTGAAGGGGGGTAGAGGACACTGTTGTGTGTGTGGGGGGGGGGTGATGTGAAGGGGGGCAGAGGACACTGTTATGTGTGTGTGTGGGGGGGTGATGTGAAGGGGGGCAGAGGACACTGTTTAGTGTGTGTGTGTGGGGGGGGGGTGATGTGAAGGGGGGCAGAGGACACTGTTATGTGGGGGGGTGATGTGAAGGGGGGCAGAGGACACTGTTATGTGGGGGGGGGTGATGTGAAGGGGGGCAGAGGACACTGTTATGTGTGTGTGGGGGGGGGGGGTGATGTGAAGGGGGGCAGAGGACACTGTTATGTGGGGGGGTGATGTGAAGGGGGGCAGAGGACACTGTTATGTGGGGGGGTGATGTGAAGGGGGGGCAAAGGACACTGTTATGTGGGGGGGTGATGTGAAGGGGGGCAGAGGACACTGTTATGTGGGGGGGTGATGTGAAGGGGGGCAGAGGACACTGTTATGTGGGGGGGGGGGGGTGATGTGAAGGGGGGCAGAGAACACTGTTATGTGGGGGGGGGGTGATGTGAAGGGGGCAGAGGACACTGTTATGTGTGTGTGGGAGGGGGGGGTGATGTGAAGGGGGGCAGAGGACACTGTTATGTGTGTGTGGGGGGGTGATGTGAAGGGGGGCAGAGGACACTGTTATGTGTGTGGGGGGGTGATGTGAAGGGGGGCAGAGGACACTTATGTGTGAAAGGAGACAGAGGACACTGTTATGTGTGTGTGGGGGGGTGATGTGAAGGGGGGCAGAGAACACTGTTATGTGGGGGGGTGATGTGAAGGGGGCAGAGGACACTGTTATGTGTGTGTGGGAGGGGGGGGTGATGTGAAGGGGGGCAGAGGACACTGTTATGTGTGTGTGGGGGGGTGATGTGAAGGGGGCAGAGGACACTGTTATGTGTGTGGGGGGTGATGTGAAGGGGGCAGAGGACACTTATGTGTGAAAGGAGACAGAGGACACTGTTATGTGTGTGTGGGGGGGTGATGTGAAGGGGGGCAGAGGACACTGTTATGTGTGTGGGGGGTGATGTGAAGGGGGCAGAGGACACTGTTATGTGTGTGTGGGGGGGTGGTGTGAAGGGGGGCAGAGGACACTGTTATGTGTTTGTGGGGGGGGTGATGTGAAGGGGGGCAGAGGACACTGTTATGTGTGTGTGGGGGGGGGTGATGTGAAGGGGGGCAGAGGACACTGTTATGTGTGTGTGGGGGGGGGGTAATGTGAAGGGGGCAGAGGACACTGTTATGTGTGTGTGGGGGGGGGGGTGATGTGAAGGGGGGCAGAGGACACTGTTATGTGGGGGGGTGATGTGAAGGGGGGCAGAGGACACTGTTATGTGTGTGTGTGTGGGGGGGGGTGATGTGAAGGGGGGCAGAGAACACTGTTATGTGTGTGTGGGGGGGGTGATGTAAAGGGGGGCAGAGGACACTGTTATGTGTGTGTGGGGGGGTGATGTGAAGGGGGCAGAGAACACTGTTATGTGTGTGGGGGGGGGGGGGGTGATGTGAAGGGGGGCAGAGAACACTGTTATGTGTGTGTCGGGGGGGTGATGTGAAGGGGGGCAGAGAACACTGTTATGTGTGTGTAGGGGGGTGATGTGAAGGGGGGCAGAGAACACTGTTATGTGTGTGTGGGGGGGTTATGTGAAGGGGGGCAGAGGACACTGTTATGTGTGTGTGGGGGGGGTGATGTGAAGGGGGGCAGAGGACACTGTTATGTGTGTGTGGGGGGTGATGTGAAGGGGGCAGAGGACACTGTTATGTGTGTGGGGGGGGGTGATGTGAAGGGGGGCAGAGGACACTGTGTGTGTGTGTGGGGGGGGGGTGATGTGAAGGGGGGCAGAGAACACTGTTATGTGTGTGTGGGGGGGTGATGTGAAGGGGGGGCAGAGGACACTGTTATGTGTGTGGGGGGGTGATGTGAAGGGGGGCAGAGACACTGTTATGTGTGTGTGGGGGGGTGATGTGAAGGGGGCAGAGGACACTTATGTGTGAAGGGGGCAGAGGACACGGTTGTGTGTGTGTAGGGGGGTGATGTGAAGGGGGGCAGAGGACACTGTTATGTGTGTGTGGGGGGGGGGGATGTGAAGGGGGGCAGAGGACACTGTTATGTGTGTGTGGGGGGGGGGGGTGATGTCAAGGGGGGCAGAGGACACTGTTATGTGTGTGTGGGGGGTGATGTGAAGGGGGCAGAGGACACTTATGTGTGAAGGGGGGCAGAGGACACTGTTATGTGTGTGGGGGGGTGGTGTGAAGGGGGCAGAGGACACTGTTATGTGTGTGGGGGGGGGGGTGATGTGAAGGGGGGCAGAGGACACTGTTATGTGTGTGGGGGGGGGTGATGTGAAGGGGGGCAGAGGACACTGTTATGTGTGGGGGGGGGGGGGTGATGTGAAGGGGGGCAGAGGACACTGTTATGTGTGTGTGGGGGGGGTGATGTGAAGGGGGGCAGAGGACACTGTTATGTGTGTGGGGGGGGGGTGATGTGAAGGGGGGCAGAGGACACTGTTATGTGTGTGGGGGGGGTGATGTGAAGGGGGGCAGAGGACACTGTTATGTGTGTGTGGGGGGGTGATGTGAAGGGGGGCAGAGGACACTGTTATGTGTGTGTGGGGGGGTGATGTGAAGGGGGCAGAGGACACTGTTATGTGGGGGGGTGATGTGAAGGGGGGGCAAAGGACACTGTTATGTGGGGGGGGGGTGATGTTAAGGGGGCAGAGGACACTGTTATGTGGGGGGGTGATGTGAAGGGGGGCAGAGGACACTGTTATGTGGGGGGGGTGATGTGAAGGGGGGCAGAGGACACTGTTATGTGGGGGGGTGATGTGAAGGGGGCAGAGAACACTGTTATGTGTGTGGGGGGGGGTGATGTGAAGGGGGGCAGAGGACACTGTTATGTGTGTGGGGGGGGGGTGATGTGAAGGGGGGCAGAGGACACTGTTATGTGTGTGTGGGGGGTGATGTGAAGGGGGCAGAGGACACTGTTATGTGTGTGGGGGGGTGGTGTGAAGGGGGGCAGAGGACACTGTTATGTGTGTGGGGGGGGTGATGTGAAGGGGGGCAGAGGACACTGTTATGTGTGTGGGGGGGGGGGGGGTGATGTGAAGGGGGGCAGAGGACACTGTTATGTGTGTGGGGGGGGGGTGATGTGAAGGGGGCAGAGGACACTGTTATGTGTGTGTGGGGGGGTGATGTGAAGGGGGCAGAGGACACTGTTATGTGTGTGGGGGGGGGGGGGTGATGTGAAGGGGGGCAGAGGACACTGTTATGTGTGTGGGGGGTGATGTGAAGGGGGGCAGAGGACACTGTTATGTGTGTGTGGGGGGGTGATGTGAAGGGGGGCAGAGGACACTGTTATGTGTGTGGGGGGGGGGTGATGTGAAGGGGGGCAGAGAACAATGTTATGTGTGGGGGAGGTGATGTGAAGGGGGCAGAGAACAATGTTATGTGTTGGGGGGAGGGGGTGATGTGAAGGGGGGCAGAGGACACTGTTATGTGTGTGGGGGGGGGGGTGGTGTGAAGGGGGGCAGAGAACAATGTTATGTGTGGGGGGAGGTGATGTGAAGGGGGGCAGAGAACAATGTTATGTGTTGGGGGGAGGGGGTGATGTGAAGGGGGGCAGAGGACACTGTTATGTGTGTGTGGGGGGTGATGTGAAGGGGGGCAGAGGACACTGTTATGTGTGTGGGGGGGTGATGTGAAGGGGGCAGAGGACACTGTTATGTGTGTGTGGGGGGGTGATGTGAAGGGGGGCAGAGGACACTGTTATGTGTGTGGGGGGGGTGATGTGAAGGGGGCAGAGGACACTTATGTGTGAAGGGAGGCAGAGGACACTGTTTTGTGTGTGTGGGGGGGTGATGTGAAGGGGGGCAGAGGACACTGTTATGTGTGTGGGGGGGTGATGTGAAGGGGGCAGAGGACACTGTTATGTGTGTGGGGGGGTGGTGTGAAGGGGGCAGAGGACACTGTTATGTGTTTGTGGGGGGGTGATGTGAAGGGGGGCAGAGGACACTGTTATGTGTGTGTGGGGGGGGGGGGGTGATGTAAAGGGGGGCAGAGGACACTGTTATGTGTGTGTGGGGGGGTGATGTGAAGGGGGCAGAGAACACTGTTATGTGTGTGTGGGGGGGGGGGTGATGTGAAGGGGGGCAGAGAACACTGTTATGTGTGTGTGGGGGGTGATGTGAAGGGGGGCAGAGAACACTGTTATGTGTGTGTGGGGGGGGGTGATGTGAAGGGGGGCAGAGGACACTGTTATGTGTGTGTGGGGGGGGGTGATGTGAAGGGGGGCAGAGGACACTGTTATGTGTGTGTGGGGGGTGATGTGAAGGGGGGCAGAGGACACTGTTATGTGTGTGTGTGGGGGGTGATGTGAAGGGGGGCAGAGGACACTTATGTGTGAAGGGGGGCAGAGGACACTGTTGTGTGTGTAGGGGGGTGATGTGAAGGGGGCAGAGGACACTGTTATGTGTGTGGGGGGGGGTGATGTGAAGGGGGGCAAAGGACACTGTTATGTGTGTGGGGGGGGGGTGATGTGAAGGGGGGCAGAGGACACTGTTATGTGTGTGTGGGGGGTGATGTGAAGGGGGCAGAGGACACTGTTATGTGTGTGGGGGGGTGGTGTGAAGGGGGGCAGAGGACACTGTTATGTGTGTGGGGGGGGTGATGTGAAGGGGGGCAGAGGACACTGTTATGTGTGTGGGGGGGGTGATGTGAAGGGGGGCAGAGGACACTGTTATGTGTGTGTGGGGGGGGGTGATGTGAAGGGGGGCAGAGGACACTGTTATGTGTGTGGGGGGGGGGTGATGTGAAGGGGGGCAGAGGACACTGTTATGTGTGTGGGGGGGTGATGTGAAGGGGGGCAGAGGACACTGTTATGTGTGTGTGGGGGGTGATGTGAAGGGGGGCAGAGGACACTGTTATGTGTGTGGGGGGGGGGGGGGGTGATGTGAAGGGGGGCAGAGGACACTGTTATGTGTGTGGGGGGGGGGTGGTGTGAAGGGGGGCAGAGAACAATGTTATGTGTGGGGGAGGTGATGTGAAGGGGGCAGAGAAAATGTTATGTGTTGGGGGAGGGGGTGATGTGAAGGGGGGCAGAGGACACTGTTATGTGTGTGTGGGGGGGTGATGTGAAGGGGGGCAGAGAACACTGTTATGTGTGTGGGGGGGTGATGTGAAGGGGGGCAGAGGACACTGTTATGTGTGTGTGGGGGGGTGATGTGAAGGGGGCAGAGGACACTGTTATGTGTGTGGGGGGGGGGTGATGTGAAGGGGGGCAGAGGACACTGTTATGTGTGTGGGGGGGTGATGTGAAGGGGGGCAGAGGACACTGTTATGTGTGAGGGGGGGTGATGTGAAGGGGGCAGAGGACACTGTTATGTGTGTGGGGGGGTGGTGTGAAGGGGGGCAGGGAACAATGTTATGTGTTGGGGGAGGTGATGTGAAGGGGGCAGAGAACAATGTTATGTGTTGGGGGAGGTGATGTGAAGGGGGGCAGAGAACAATGTTATGTGTGGGGGGGTGATGTGAAGGGGGGCAGAGAACAATGTTATGTGTGGGGGGGTGATGTGAAGGGGGCAGAGAACAATGTTATGTGTGAGGGGGGTGATGTGAAGGGGGGCAGAGAACAATGTTATGTGTGGGGGGGGTGATGTGAAGGGGGGCAGAGAACAATGTTATGTGTGAGGGGGGTGATGTGAAGGGGGGCAGAGAACAATGTTATGTGTTGGGGGAGGTGATGTGAAGGGGGGCAGAGAACAATGTTATGTGTTGGGGGAGGTGATGTGAAGGGGGGCAGAGAACAATGTTATGTGTGGGGGGGTGATGTGAAGGGGGGCAGAGAACAATGTTATGTGTGGGGGGTGATGTGAAGGGGGGCAGAGAACAATGTTATGTGTTGGGGGAGGGGGGTGATGTGAAGGGGGGCAGAGAACAATGTTATGTGTGGGGGAGGTGATGTGAAGGGGGGCAGAGAACAATGTTATGTGTTGGGGGAGGTGATGTGAAGGGGGGCAGAGAACAATGTTATGTGTGGGGGGGTGATGTGAAGGGGGGCAGAGAACAATGTTATGTGTGGGGGGGTGATGTGAAGGGGGCAGAGAACAATGTTATGTGTGAGGGGGGTGATGTGAAGGGGGGCAGAGAACAATGTTATGTGTGGGGGGGGTGATGTGAAGGGGGGCAGAGAACAATGTTATGTGTGAGGGGGGTGATGTGAAGGGGGGCAGAGAACAATGTTATGTGTGAGGGGGGTGATGTGAAGGGGGGCAGAGAACAATGTTATGTGTGGGGGGGTGATGTGAAGGGGGGCAGAGAACAATGTTATGTGTGGGGGGGGTGATGTGAAGGGGGGCAGAGAACAATGTTATGTGTGAGGGGGGTGATGTGAAGGGGGGCAGAGAACAATGTTATGTGTGAGGGGGGGTGATGTGAAGGGGGGCAGAGAACAATGTTATGTGTGGGGGGGGGTGATGTGAAGGGGGGCAGAGAACAATGTTATGTGTGAGGGGGGGTGATGTGAAGGGGGGCAGAGAACAATGTTATGTGTGAGGGGGGTGATGTGAAGGGGGGCAGAGAACAATGTTATGTGTGAGGGGGGTGATGTGAAGGGGGGCAGAGAACACTGTTATGTGTGGGGGGGGGGTGATGTGAAGGGGGGCAGAGAACAATGTTATGTGTGGGGGGGGGGTGATGTGAAGGGGGGCAGAGAACAATGTTATGTGTTGGGGGGAGGGGGGTGATGTGAAGGGGGCAGAGAACAATGTTATGTGTGAGGGGGGTGATGTGAAGGGGGGCAGAGAACAATGTTATGTGTGAGGGGGGGTGATGTGAAGGGGGCAGAGAACAATGTTATGTGTTGGGGGGGGTGATGATGTGAAGGGGGGCAAGAGAACAATGTTATGTGTGAGGGGGGGTGATGTGAAGGGGGGCAGAGAACAATGTTATGTGGTGGGGGGGGTGATGTGAAGGGGGGCAGAGAACAATGTTATGTGTGGGGGGTGATGTGAAGGGGGGCAGAGAACAATGTTATGTGTGGGGGGGGTGATGTGAAGGGGGGCAGAGAACAATGTTATGTGTGAGGGGGGGTGATGTGAAGGGGGCAGAGAACAATGTTATGTGTGAGGGGGGGTGATGTGAAGGGGGGCAGAGAACAATGTTATGTGGTGGGGGGGTGATGTGAAGGGGGGCAGAGAACAATGTTATGTGTGAGGGGGGGTGATGTGAAGGGGGGCAGAGAACAATGTTATGTGTGAGGGGGGGGTGATGTGAAGGGGGCAGAGAACAATGTTATGTGTGGGGGGGTGATGTGAAGGGGGCAGAGAAACAATGTTATGTGTGAGGGGGGTGATGTGAAGGGGGGCAGAGAACAATGTTATGTGTGGGGGGGTGATGTGAAGGGGGCAGAGAACAATGTTATGTGTGAGGGGGGTGATGTGAAGGGGGGCAGAGCACATCACTGTGACACACAGTGTGCTCCTTTTATTTGGGGGAGGGGAGTTGATAGTTATTTTTGATTCCAGACGTTTCTTTATTACACGTGTTACCATGGTTACCATAGTTCTATCATTACCGCCTGAAATGTATAACCAGCAGAGCTTCCACGCGTGTCGCCCGTTGAGCCCGGACCACATCGCTGTGCATTATAAAACAATTCCCACTTTAGAGAATTCACGAGGAGATTCTCCCATCATATATATATATCTCCTCCGTGTTCTCCGGGAAGATCTCGGCCTCTGGTTGCCTCTCCTGCCCCGGACTGAGCTGTCGGGGTCGGAGTGTACGGACTGAGTTGTCGGGGTCGGAGTGTACAGACTGAGCTGTCGGGGTCGGAGTGTACGGACTGAGCTGTCGGGGTCGGAGTGTACGGACTGAGCTGTCGGGGTCGGAGTGTACGGACTGAGCTGTCGGGGTCGGAGTGTACGGACTGAGTTGTCGGGGTCGGAGTGTACAGACTGAGTTGTCGGGGTCGGAGTGTACGGACTGAGCTGTCGGGGTCGGAGTGTACGGACTGAGCTGTCGGGGTCGGAGTGTACGGACTGAGCTGTCGGGGTCGGAGTGTACGGACTGAGCTGTCGGGGTCGGAGTGTACGGACTGAGTTGTCGGTGTCGGAGTGTACGGACTGAGCTGTCGGGGTCGGAGTGTACGGACTGAGCTGTCGGGGTCGGAGTGTACGGACTGAGCTGTCGGGGTCGGAGTGTACGGACTGAGTTGTCGGGGTCGGAGTGTACGGACTGAGTTGTCGGGGTCGGAGTGTACGGACTGAGCTGTCGGGGTCGGAGTGTACGGACTGAGTTGTCGGGGTCGGAGTGTACGGACTGAGTTGTCGGGGTCGGAGTGTACGGACTGAGCTGTCGGGGTCGGAGTGTACGGACTGAGCTGTCGGGGTCGGAGTGTACGGACTGAGCTGTCGGGGTCGGAGTGTACGGACTGAGTTGTCGGGGTCGGAGTGTACGGACTGAGTTGTCGGGGTCGGAGTGTACGGACTGAGTTGTCGGGGTCGGAGTGTACGGACTGAGCTGTCGGGGTCGGAGTGTACGGACTGAGCTGTCGGGGTCGGAGTGTACGGACTGAGTTGTCGGGGTCGGAGTGTACGGACTGAGTTGTCGGGGTCGGAGTGTACGGACTGAGCTGTCGGGGTCGGAGTGTACGGACTGAGTTGTCGGGTCGGAGTGTACGGACTGAGTTGTCGGGGTCGGAGTGTACGGACTGAGCTGTCGGGGTCGGAGTTTACGGACTGAGCTGTCGGGGTCGGAGTTTACGGACTGAGCTGTCGGGGTCGGAGTGTACGGACTGAGTTGTCGGGGTCGGAGTGTACGGACTGGTGCTTGTGATGGAGGTCAGGCTCATACTATTGGGGAAGAACCAGTTACTAGCGGTGGTCCCTGCGGGGGTAGAGCTACACAAAGATACTCAAAACATGACGACACAAAGGAGTCACCTAAACCAGATGGTGGATGTCCAACCAGCTCAATGATATGAATGAGGAGGATGACCAGTCTGCAATGCCAGGGTGGGATGAGGCTCTGGTCTGCTTGGGAAGGATGAGGCTCTGGTCTGCTTGGGAAGGACGAGGCTCTGGTCTGCTTGGGAAGGACGAGGCTCTGGTCTGCTTGGGAAGGACGAGGCTCTGGTCTGCTTGGGAAGGACGAGGCTCTGGTCTGCTTGGGAAGGACGAGGCTCTGGTCTGCTTGGGAAGGACGAGGCTCTGGTCTGCTTGGGAAGGACGAGGCTCTGGTCTGCTTGGGAAGGACGAGGCTCTGGTCTGCTTGGGAAGGACGAGGCTCTGGTCTGCTTGGGAAGGACGAGGCTCTGGTCTGCTTGGGAAGGACGAGGCTCTGGTCTCCTTGGGAAGGACGAGGCTCTGGTCTGCTTGGGAAGGACGAGGCTCTGGTCTGCTTGGGAAGGATGAGGCTCTGGTCTGCTTGGGAAGGACGAGGCTCTGGTCTCCTTGGAAGGACGAGGCTCTGGTCTGCTTGGGAAGGACGAGGCTCTGGTCTGCTTGGGAAGGACGAGGCTCTGGTCTGCTTGGGAAGGACGAGGCTCTGGTCTGCTTGGGAAGGACGAGGCTCTGGTCTCCTTGGGAAGGACGAGGCTCTGGTCTGCTTGGGATGGACGAGGCTCTGGTCTGCTTGGGAAGGACGAGGCTCTGGTCTGCTTGGGAAGGACGAGGCTCTGGTCTGCTTGGGAAGGACGAGGCTCTGGTCTGCTTGGGAAGGACGAGGCTCTGGTCTGCTTGGGAAGGACGAGGCTCTGGTCTGCTTGGGAAGGACGAGGCTCTGGTCTGCTTGGGAAGGACGAGGCTCTGGTCTGCTTGGGAATGGACGAGGCTCTGGTCTGCTTGGGATGGACGAGGCTCTGGTCTGCTTGGGAAGGACGAGGCTCTGGTCTGCTTGGGAAGGACGAGGCTCTGGTCTGCTTGGGAAGGACGAGGCTCTGGTCTGCTTGGGAAGGACGAGGCTCTGGTCTGCTTGGGAAGGACGAGGCTCTGGTCTGCTTGGGAAGGACGAGGCTCTGGTCTGCTTGGAAGGACGAGGCTCTGGTCTGCTTGGGAAGGACGAGGCTCTGGTCTGCTTGGGAAGGACGAGGCTCTGGTCTGCTTGGGAAGGACGAGGCTCTGGTCTGCTTGGGAAGGACGAGGCTCTGGTCTGCTTGGGAAGGACGAGGCTCTGGTCTGCTTGGGAAGGACGAGGCTCTGGTCTGCTTGGGAAGGACGAGGCTCTGGTCTGCTTGGGAAGGACGAGGCTCTGGTCTGCTTGGGAAGGACGAGGCTCTGGTCTGCTTGGGAAGGACGAGGCTCTGGTCTGCTTGGGAAGGACGAGGCTCTGGTCTGCTTGGGAAGGACGAGGCTCTGGTCTGCTTGGGAAGGACGAGGCTCTGGTCTGCTTGGGAAGGACGAGGCTCTGGTCTGCTTGGGAAGGACGAGGCTCTGGTCTGCTTGGGAAGGACGAGGCTCTGGTCTGCTTGGGAAGGACGAGGCTCTGGTCTGCTTGGGAAGGACGAGGCTCTGGTCTGCTTGGGAAGGACGAGGCTCTGGTCTGCTTGGGAAGGACGAGGCTCTGGTCTGCTTGGGAAGGACGAGGCTCTGGTCTGCTTGGGAAGGACGAGGCTCTGGTCTGCTTGGGAAGGACGAGGCTCTGGTCTGCTTGGGAAGGACGAGGCTCTGGTCTGCTTGGGAAGGACGAGGCTCTGGTCTGCTTGGAAGGACGAGGCTCTGGTCTGCTTGGGAAGGACGAGGCTCTGGTCTGCTTGGGAAGGACGAGGCTCTGGTCTGCTTGGGAAGGACGAGGCTCTGGTCTGCTTGGGAAGGACGAGGCTCTGGTCTGCTTGGGAAGGACGAGGCTCTGGTCTGCTTGGGATGGACGAGGCTCTGGTCTGCTTGGGATGGATGGGGCTCTGGTCTGCTTGGGAAGGACGAGGCTCTGGTCTGCTTGGGAAGGACGAGGCTCTGGTCTGCTTGGGAAGGACGAGGCTCTGGTCTGCTTGGGAAGGACGAGGCTCTGGTCTGCTTGGGAAGGACGAGGCTCTGGTCTGCTTGGGAAGGACGAGGCTCTGGTCTGCTTGGGAAGGACGAGGCTCTGGTCTGCTTGGGATGGATGGGGCTCTGGTCTGCTTGGGAAGGACGAGGCTCTGGTCTGCTTGGGAAGGACGAGGCTCTGGTCTGGAGTGCCAATGAAATATGAGGTACCACAATGTCTTTTAGTGGAAAGCGAAGTTCTGGGCTTTCCACCATTTTAGCACACTTGTACGGCTCCTCTTCATTAAACTTCAGCTTTAAGCATGGAACACTATTATTATTATTATTATTATTATTATTATTATTAATTTTCCCATTTCACTAATTATTTCCTGTCTGGCATTCCTCCCAGCTGGGAGCTGCAATATAATGTGTGTTGTGCAATAATCGCAAATAATTGTGCGCAGACCGCACTGCCAGCCAATGCTTTCTACATGACAGAGGATGTGAGTCCGACTCCTTCCCTTCATTGCCACAGGAGGAAGAAAAACACTGTTGGTGGATGAATCATGAATAACCACGAGGACTCGCCACACCTTCCCCAACAAACGCCTAAAACGCCCATCCAGAACGTCCTCTGTGCTGCATTCGGGTTCCTGAGTCACTCATATTCTGGAGTAGGTTCCTCCTGTGGTGTATCAGGTTCTTGAGTCACTCAGAGTTACATAGTTAAATAGTTACATAGTAGGTGAGGTTGAAAAAAGACACAAGTCCATCAAGTCCAACCTATGTGTGTGATTATATGTCAGTATTACATTGTATATCATGTATGTTGCGGTCGTTCAGGTGCTTATCTAATAGTTTCTTGAAACTATCGATGCCCCCCCGCTGAGACCACCACCTGTGGAAGGGAATTCCACATCCTTGCCGCTCTTACAGTAAAGAACCCTCTACATAGTTTGGAGTTAAACCTCTTTTCCTGTCGCATCATGGCAGCATACACTCCACAACCTGATAGGACCACATAACTATAAGATGACGATACGGCCCCCGCCCCAGCATTCTCTTATTTTTTCCTCACCTGTTGGGACCGCACGGATCAGCACCCCCTTACCACTTCGCCCCAGCCAGGTTCTATCCTCTCCTGGTTGGGAGTCCTTACTGGTACAGCCTCTAAACGAAGATAAATGGAAGGAACCCCACTCTGGTGATCTCAGGGGTATGTTTCAAAACTCTCTCTGTGGCCTTGGGAAAAGCCTTAAACAGGCTTAAAACTGCTTCAAGTTGTCCTCTGCTATCTTCAGTTGAGTCTTAAATAGACTCGGGTGTCATCTCCTATTCATCACTATAAGCCTTAAACAGGCTTTGCAACATGCTATTGAGCACTCTGGCATATAAGCCTTAAACGGGCTTGCCCATAATGCAGTGGTCTCCATTCTACCTGTTCCCTGTGTACCTCTTTTTTGTTTCCTTCTTCCCCTATCTGTGTTGGGGCATTCTGCTGGGCGCTGTAGTCCTCCCAGGGTCGCAAGGGACGCGTGCTGGGCGTCCCGGCGCTTCCGCGCATGCGCAGTACGATTTGCTCTGGGCGGTCTGTTCGTTTTGCCAGTGTCTAAGATGGCGCCGGCCGCCGCGCGGCACTACCGCACATGCGCGAGTGGGACGTGATTTACAAAGCTGATTGACTAAAGCTGCATTGCACTTGGGTGTCCACAGCCTAGATTGCGGTAGTTGCGTTTCCTGCCTTTCGTTTTTCAAGATCCTCAATACTGAGGTAAGTGGCCGATTATTACTGTATCAATGTATTTTTTTTTTTGCCTTTACTGCTGTGTTTCTCTTTTTCTGTTCCTCTACATGCCCATTGTTTGTACTCTGTGTATTTTCTTAGGCTTGCCTTTTTCTCCTTTCCAATGGAGACCATTGCCCTAGCAGATCACCATCAGCCTAATAGGTAAGGGGGGGAGAGGACTTTGGTAAGTAGTGAAGATTTAAAGAGAGAGCAGGATTCCCCGTCTGACAATGAGGGGGTTGGATGCGTCTGCTGGTTTTGATTTCTCCTTAATAGAACCATTTGCTAAATCCCGTGAAAGAGGCGATTGGCTGGGAAGAACCCGCCGGAAGTGCAACCGAAACGGGGAAAAAAAAATACTTCCCGAATCTCAAAAGAGGCTTTTCCATTCATTGAGGAATTGGACGGTTTAATCAAGGAAGAGTGGCAAGGTCCTGAGAAAAAAATCGAGCCTAAATAATAGGCTTACCAACAGGGCTGGACTGGGACAAAAATCTGGCCCTGGACTTCATCCAGACCGGCCCACTTTAATTTTGCAAACACGCAAAAAAAACAGTATATAAACTGTATGCAATTGCGCAAAAAAGCCCCCAGAGAGCCCCCCTTACATCAGGGTCCCCAGAGAGCCCCCCTTACATCAGGGTCCCCAGAGAGCCCCCCTTACATCAGGGTCCCCAGAGAGCCCCCCTTACATCAGGGTCCCCAGAGAGCCCCCCTTACATCAGGGTCCCCAGAGAGCCCCCCTTACATCAGGGTCCCCAGAGAGCCCCCTTACATCAGGGTCCCCAGAGAGCCCCTCCTTACATTTGGGTCCCCAGAGAGCCCCCCACTTACATTGGGGTCCCCAGAGAGCCTCCCCTTACATCAGGGTCTCCATATAGCCTTCCCCTTACATCATGGTCCCCAGAGAGCCCCTCTTACATCAGAGTCCCCAGAGATCATCCGCCTTACATCAGGTTCCCTAGAGAGCCAACACCTTACATCCGGGTCCCCACAGAGCTCCCCCTTACATCGGGGTCCCCAGAGAGCCCCTGGCTTACATCAGGGTCCCCAGAGAGCCCCTGGCTTACATCAGGGTCCCCAGAGAGCCCCTCCTTACATCAGGGTCACCAGAAAGAGGGCAGGTAGTGGGCCGGGACCCTGTGGTTGTGGGGACTCCTGGACTGACTTGGGGCTATGGGCCCCAGATTTGGGGCTATAGCCCCAAAAGTCCACCCCAGTGATGTCACTGGCTGTCACTGAAACCGGCCCACTGAGCCATCGGCCCACCGGGAAACTCCCTATAGTCCCTATGGCCAGTACATGCCTGCTTACCAAATGATATCCCTTAAAGGGGCCTAAAGTGAGGCCTCTCGTTTCTCCTCCCGTTGTAGACGCATCTCTCATGCGACTGGCCAGGCACGCAACACTGCTAATTGAGGACGTGGCGACATGCAGAGACGTCCTGGATAGAAGGATCGACACAGATATGAAACGGGCTTATCTAGCGGCAGGAGGCGCTTGCAGACCAGCGGTGGCACTGGCAGCTGTAGGTAGGGCCATCTCCAGCTGGTCGGCGATTACCGAGAGGTTGGTCTTAGAAGGCTCGGGCCAGGAGAGCATTGTGAAGACACTACAGGAGCTAAGTCCTCCAGGGGACTTTGTGGCGGAAGCATCGGTGGATGCGATTAAATCAGCATCAAGGGCCTCTGTAATGGCCAGGCGGGCATTGTGGCTAAAACCCTGGTCGGCGGATCCTGTCTCAAAATCCAATTGGTGCCGCATTCCAGATGACGGCAAGAATCTCTGGCGCAAAGCTGGAAGGCGACTGGTGGAAAATCGGGACTGATGCCATCAGACAGGAAACCGAAGCAGCAGAGACCTCCTCCCTTTAGGCGTAATCTGCCGGACAGGTACAGGGATGCGAAAGCTTATAGGCCAGGAAAAGAATACAGGAGGAGCTGGAAGAACCCTCAAACTTCTTTTATGAAGTTCCAGAAGCCCAAGACTCCCGCTCCCGGTGACCAAAAGTCTTTTTGACCCGTCCAGCCAGCAGTAGTGGGGACAAGGCTTTCAAAATACAAGCTAGCTTGGGTGGAAGCAATAAAGGACCCATGGACAGTGGCCACTGTCCAATTCGGGTACAGGTGGTCTTTCAGAGAACATCCCCCAGGGGATCATTTTTGTTCAACCAGGCTTCCTCCGTGAGGGGAAAAACAGTTTCTGCTGACCAGTTACGTTCAGGAGATTCTTCAAAACAAAAGCAATAAGAGAAGTACCCACTTCACAGAGGGGACGGGGATTCTACTCCCCATTATTTCTGGTCAAGAAAAAATCAGGGGACCTTCGCCCAGTTCTAGATCTAAAAAACCTCAATCGTTCCATCCGAGTGGAGACATTCAAGATGGAGAGTTTACAATCGATCCTCCAAGCCATAAATCTGGGGGATTGGATGCTCTCCATAGATCTTCAGGAACGCCTATCTTCATGTTCCGATCCATGCCACCTTCCATAAGTTCCTTCGGTTCTCGGTGAATCAGGGCCACTTAAAGTTTCAATGTTTCCGGTTCGGGATCTCTACCGCCCCCCAGAACCTTCACGAAGGTACTGCTTCCAGTGATATCGTCCTTAAGGGAGAGAGGATTGAGAGTCCATCACTACCTGGATGACCTTCTTCTCCTCTCAAGCAGCCAGGAGTCCCTTATCCAACATCAGGAGGTTCTAGTGGCCACTTTACAAGGACTGGGCTGGTTGATAAACTGGAAAAAAAAAAGCAATAAGAGAAGTACCCACTTCACAGAGGGGACGGGGATTCTACTCCCCATTATTTCTGGTTAAGAAAAAATCAGGGGACCTTCGCCCAGTTCTAGATCTAAAAAAACCTCAATCGTTCCATCCGAGTGGAGACATTCAAGATGGAGAGTTTACAATCGATCCTCCAAGCCATAAATCTGGGGGGTTGGATGCTCTCCATAGATCTTCATGTTCCGATCCATGCCACCTTCCATAAGTTCCTTCGGTTCTCGGTGAATCTGGGCCACTTAAAGTTTCAATGTCTCCCGTTCGGGATCTCTACCGCCCCCAGAACCTTCACGAAGGTACTACTTCCAGTGATATCGTCCTTAAGGGAGAGAGGGTTGAGAGTCCATCACTACCTGGATGACCTTCTTCTCCTCTCAAGCAGCCAGGAGTCCCTTATCCAACATCAGGCGGTTCTAGTGGCCACTTTACAAGGCCTGGGCTGGTGGATAAACTGGAAAAAAAAAAGCAATGCTCATCCTACCCAGAGGATGATCTTCCTGGGTGCAGAGTTGGATACTCGGGCAAACACGGTGGAACTACCGGTGGACATGATTTCCCTACTGATTCAGAAGGTGAAAAGAGCAATCTCAGCAACATCCCTGCCGGCCAGAGCGTGGCTCATTCTTCTAGGCACTCTGTCTGCGACCATTCCTGTGGTCCAGTGGGCCCAATGGAACATGAGACCCCTTCAGACTTCCTTTCTGCTTCAATGGGACAGCTCATCCATGACCCAACCGATCCACATCTCGGAGAGGTCAAACAATCCTTGCAGTGGTGGACTTCCTGCAATCTGACAAGATGCAATCATATAGTTCCCCTTCCTCAGGATTCCGTGACCTCGGATGCAAGCATGGAAGGATGAGGGGCTCACTACCAACACCATGCAGCTCAGGGCCGCTGGCCATTCAGGATCTGGGATTAAGTTTCAAACGTGCTGGAGATGAAAGCAGCCTTTCAGGCCCTCCTGGCCTTCAGTACTTACCTGAGGGGGAAACAAGTCCTTCTGAAGATGGACAACAAAGTGGAAGCCGCCTATATCAACAGGCTTGGGGGTACCAGAAGCTCCTCCCTGATGCGGGAAGTTCGCACTGTGATGGAGTGGGATCAATTGAACTTACTGGATCTGAGAGCGCCCTATATTCCGGGGACTGAGCATCTCCTAGCAGATTCACTCAGCAGAAGTTTTGTTTCCAACAACGAGTGGTCTCTGAGTCCCCAAGCATTCACGCTCATAACTCGGACCTGGGGCTCACCGGACATAGACCTAGCAGCTACTCCAGCAAACGCAAAATGTCAGAGGTTCCTATCAAGAACCCCCTTCCCTTCAGCAGAGGGAATAGACTGCCTTCAACATCCCTGCTACTTCAACCTCGGCTACATATTCCCTCCGACTCCCCTCATAGCGAGGTTTCTTCTGAGGCTCAAGAGGTTGACGGCATTAGTAGTGGCGGTGATCCCCTATTGGCCGAGGAGGCCGTAGTTCGCTACTTTCCTTCAGCTGAACACAGCGGATCCGCTTCCTCTCCCACTGTCAGCAGACCTGCTCTCCCAGGGCCAGCTTCTACATCTGAACCCGGAGAGGTTACATCTGATGGCCTGGAGGCTGAGAGGACTAGGTACCTAGAACAGGGCTGTTCTCGGAAGGTAGTGGAGACATTACTTCAGGCTAGGAAGCCAACTACCAACAACACATACCGAAGGATCTTGGAGGGTTTACCACCTTTTCCCAACATCAAGGTTGGGACATATCTTCTCTGACGGCCCCAAAAATCCTGGATTTCCTGCAGTCAGGCCTTAGAGAAAGGGCTTCGATCCAGTACCCTGAAGGTCCAGGTATCGGCCATATCCGCTATGACCAGGGTAAAATGGCCACACGACCCCCTGGTCATCCAGTTTCAGAAAGCTTTCATTAAGCTGAGGCCACCTAGAAAACCTTCATTCCCGGCATGGGATTTTTCAGTTGTCTTGGAAATCCTGTCTAAAGATCCTTTTTTCCCCTCTCGACAACCTCTCCCTTTGGGACCTGACGTTAAAAAGTTCATTTTCTGATCGCTATTACTCCAGCAAAAAGAGTCTCGGAGATGCAAGCCTTGATGACCAAGGAGCCTTACCTGGTCGTCTACCCGGACAGGATAGTGCTAAAACCATCAGATCGTTTTGTACCGAAGGTATCCTCATCATTTCATTTTAATCAGGAGATTAACCTTCCAGCCCTTATCAGGGTGATCCTCATCCTCTGGATGTCCGGGGCAACATTCTGAAGTAACCGAGTCCTTCAGGAGATCGGAGAACCTCTTGATTCTTCCATATGGCCCTAGGAAAGGTCAAGCGGCATCGGCTCGTACCATCGCTTCATGGCTGGTTAAAGCAATCTAGAAGGCTTATTTACTGAGTAAATTACAGATTCCGGAGGGCTTAAAGGCGCATTCCGCCAGGGCAGTGGCAACTTCTTGGGCAGCCTATTGTAGGGTCTCGGCGGAGACTATCTGTAAAGTGGCCACCTGGTCTTCCAGAAACACCTTCATATCACATTATAGGGTGGATTCTGCAGTAGATTTTGGAAGGGCCGTTATTCAGGCCAACTCTTCTTATAAATGTATTTTCTTGCATCTCCCACCCAGTCTGAGAGTTACTCCCCTGAGTGTATGCTGCCATGACGAGACAGGAAACCCGAAAATTGTATACTTGCCTCTCCGTAATTTTCCTTACCTGACGCATCTTCATGGCAGTATACAATGTCCCACCCGTTTGAGGTGATTTATATCTACGGAGAATGCCGGGGCGCGGGGGGCGTATCGTCATCTTATAGCTATGTGGTCCTATCAGGTTGTGGGGGCGGAGTCACAACCCAGAGTGTACGCTGCCATGAAGATGCGTCAGGAAAGGAAAATTACGGAACGGCAAGTATACAATTTTCCAGTTTCTTCTCGTGGCCACGAGTCTTGTTAAACTCCCTTCTGCGAAAAACTTTTCTCCCTATTGTGGGGTCACCAGTCCGGTATTTATATATTGTGGGGGTCACCAGTCCGGTATTTATATATTATGGGGTCACCAGTCCGGTATTTATATATTGTGGGGTCACCAATCCTGTATTTATATATTGTGGGGTCACCAGTCCTGTATTTATATATTGTGGGGTCACCAGTCCGGTATTTGTATATTGTGGGGTCACCAGTCCAGTATTTATATATTGTGGGGTCACCAGTCCGGTATTTATATATTGTGGGGTCACCAGTCCGGTATTTATACATTGTGGGGTCACCAGTCCGGTATTTATATACTGTGGGGTCACCAGTTCGGTATTTATATATTGTGGGGTCACCAGTCCGGTATTTATATATTGTGGGGTCACCAGTCCGGTATTTATATATTCTGGGGTCACCAGTCCGGTATTTATATATTCTGGGGTCACCAGTCCGGTATTTATATATTGTGGGGTCACCAGTCCGGTATTTATATATTGTGGGGTCACCAGTCCGGTATTTATATATTGTGGGGTCACCAGTCCGGTATTTATATATTGTGGGGTCACCAGTCTGGTATTTATATATTGTGGGGTCACCAGTCCGGTATTTATATATTGTGGGGTCACCAGTCCGGTATTTATATATTGGGGGGTCACCAGTCCGGTATTTATATATTGGGGGGTCACCAGTCCTGTATTTGTATATTGTGGGGTCACCAGTCCGGTATTTATATATTGGGGGGTCACCAGTCTGGTATTTATATATTGTGGGGTCACCAGTCCGGTATTTATATATTGTGGGGTCACCAGTCCGGTATTTATATATTGGGGGGTCACCAGTCCGGTATTTATATATTGTGGGGTCACCAGTCCTGTATTTGTATATTGTGGGGTCACCAGTCCGGTATTTATATAATGAAATCATATCCCCTCTCAGGCGTCTCTTCTCCAGAGAGAATAAGTTCAGAGCTCACAACCTTTCCTCATAACTAATATCCTCCAGACCCTTTATTAGCTTTGTTGCCCTTCTTTGTAGTCGCTCCATTTCCAGTACATCCTTCCTGAGGACTGGTGCCCAGAACTGGACAGTATACTCCAGGTGCGGCCGGACCAGAGTCTTGTAGAGGGGAGAATTATCCTTTTATCTCTGGAGTTGATCCCTTTTTAATGCCAATATTCTGTTTGCTTTGTTAGCAGCAGCTTGGCATTGCTGAGCCCATCATCTACTAGGACCCCCAGGTCCTTCTCCATCCTAGATCCCCCCCAAGAGGTTCCCCTCCCCCCAGGTCCTTCTCCATCCCAGACCCCCCCCCAGAGGTTCCCCTCCCCCCAGGTCCTCCTCCATCCTAGATCCCCCCAGATGTTCTCCCCCCAGGTCCTTCTCCATCCTACATCCCCCCAGAGGTTCTCCCCCCAGGTCCTTCTCCATCCTACATCCCCCCAGATGTTCTCCCCCCAGGTCCTTCTCCATCCTAGTTCCCCCCAGAGGTTCTCCCCCCAGGTCCTTCTCCATCCTAGATCCCCCCAGATGTTCTCCCCCCAGGTCCTTCTCCATCCTAGATCCCCCAGATGTTCTCCCCCCAGGTCCTTCTCCATCCTAGATCCCCCCAGATGTTCTCCCCCCAGGTCCTTCTCCATCCTAGATCCCCCAGATGTTCTCCCCCCAGGTCCTTCTCCATCCTAGATCCCCCCAGAGGTTCTCCCCCAGGTCCTTCTCCATCCTACATCCCCCCAGAGGTTCTCCCCCCCCCAGGTCCTTCTCCATCCTACATCCCCCCAGATGTTCTCCCCCCAGGTCCTTCTCCATCCTAGATCCCCCCCAGATGTTCTCCCCCAGGTCCTTCTCCATCCTACATCCCCCCAGAGGTTCTCCCCCCAGGTCCTTCTCCATCCTAGATCCCCCCAGAGGTTCTCCCCCCAGATCCTTCTCCATCCTAGATCCCCCCAGAGGTTCTCCCCCCAGGTCCTTCTCCATCCTAGATCCCCCCAGAGGTTCTCCCCCCAGATCCTTCTCCATCCTAGATCCCCCCAGAGGTTCTCCCCCCAGGTCCTTCTCCATCCTAGATCCCCCCAGAGGTTCTCCCCCCAGGTCCTTCTCCATCCTAGATCCCCCCAGAGGTTCTCCCCCAGGTCCTTCTCCATCCTACATCCCCCCAGAGGTTCTCCCCCCAGGTCCTTCTCCATCCTACATCCCCCCAGATGTTCTCCCCCCAGGTCCTTCTCCATCCTAGTTCCCCCCAGAGGTTCTCCCCCCAGGTCCTTCTCCATCCTAGATCCCCCCAGATGTTCTCCCCCCAGGTCCTTCTCCATCCTAGATCCCCCAGATGTTCTCCCCCCAGGTCCTTCTCCATCCTAGATCCCCCCAGATGTTCTCCCCCCAGGTCCTTCTCCATCCTAGATCCCCCAGAGGTTCTCCCCCCAGGTCCTTCTCCATCCTAGATCCCCCCAGAGGTTCTCCCTCCAGGTCCTTCTCCATCCTAGATCCCCCAGATGTTCTCCCCCCAGGTCCTTCTCCATCCTAGATCCCCCCAGAGGTTCTCCCCCAGGTCCTTCTCCATCCTACATCCCCCCAGAGGTTCTCCCCCCCCCAGGTCCTTCTCCATCCTACATCCCCCCAGATGTTCTCCCCCCAGGTCCTTCTCCATCCTAGATCCCCCCCAGATGTTCTCCCCCAGGTCCTTCTCCATCCTACATCCCCCCAGAGGTTCTCCCCCCAGGTCCTTCTCCATCCTAGATCCCCCCAGAGGTTCTCCCCCCAGATCCTTCTCCATCCTAGATCCCCCCAGAGGTTCTCCCCCCAGGTCCTTCTCCATCCTAGATCCCCCCAGAGGTTCTCCCCCCAGATCCTTCTCCATCCTAGATCCCCCCAGAGGTTCTCCCCCCAGGTCCTTCTCCATCCTAGATCCCCCCAGAGGTTCTCCCCCCAGGTCCTTCTCCATCCTAGATCCCCCCAGAGGTTCTCCCCCAGGTCCTTCTCCATCCTACATCCCCCCAGAGGTTCTCCCCCCAGGTCCTTCTCCATCCTAGATCCCCCCAGAGGTTCTCCCCCCAGGTCCTTCTCCATCCTAGATCCCCCCAGAGGTTCTCCCCCCAGGTCCTTCTCCATCCTACATCCCCCCAGAGGTTCTCCCCCCAGGTCCTTCTCCATCCTAGATCTCCCCAGAGGTTCTCCCCCCAGGTCCTTCTCCATCCTAGATCCCCCCAGAGGTTCTCCCTCCAGGTCCTTCTCCATCCTACATCCCCCCAGAGGTTCTCCCCCCAGGTCCTTCTCCATCCTAGATCTCCCCAGAGGTTCTCCCCCAGGTCCTTCTCCATCCTAGATCCCCCCAGAGGTTCTCCCTCCAGGTCCTTCTCCATCCTAGATCCCCCCAGAGGTTCTCCCCCCAGGTCCTTCTCCATCCTAGATCCCCCCAGATGTTCTCCCCCCAGGTCCTTCTCCATCCTACATCCCCCCAGAGGTTCTCCCCCCAGGTCCTTCTCCATCCTACATCCCCCCAGAGGTTCTCCCCCAGGTCCTTCTCCATCCTACATCCCCCCAGAGGTTCCCCTCCCCCCAGTCTATAGATTGCATTCACATTTTTGCCACCCAAATGCATAATTTTTCATTTTTCTACATTGAACCTCATTTGCCATGTAGTTGCCCCTCCCCCCATTCATTTGGTCAGATCTTCTTGCAAAGTTTCCACATCCTGCAGAGAAGTTATTGCCCTGCTTAGCTTAGTATCGTCCACAAATACAGAGATTGGACTGTTCCCCCATCCCCCTCCTCCAGGTCATTTATGTGCAAATTATATATATATATAATTAGGATTATGTTCCAGCGTAGGTTCCTCTGTGGTGTATCTGGTTCTGAAGTCACCCATATTCCGGAGTAGATTCCTCTGTGGTGTATCTACTTCCTGAGTCTCTGATATTCCGGAGTAGGTTCCTCTGTGGTGTATCTGGTTCTGAAGTCACCCATATTCCGGAGTAGATTCCTCTGTGGTGTATCTACTTCCTGAGTCTCTGATATTCCGGAGTAGGTTCCTCTGTGGTGTATCTACTTCCTGAGTCTCTGATATTCTGGAGTAGGTTCCTCTGTGGTGTATCTGGTTCCTGAGTCTCTGATATTCCGGAGTAGGTTCCTCTGTGGTGTATCTGGTTCCTGAGTCTCTGATATTCTGGAGTAGGTTCCTCTGTGGTGTATCTGGTTCCTGAGTCTCTGATATTCTGGAGTAGGTTCCTCTGTGGTGTATCTGGTTCCTGAGTCTCTGATATTCCGGAGTAGGTTCCTCTGTGGTGTATCTGGTTCCTGAGTCTCTGATATTCCGGAGTAGGTTCCTCTGTGGTGTATCTGGTTCCTGAGTCTCTGATATTCTGGAGTAGGTTCCTCTGTGGTGTATCTGGTTCCTGAGTCTCTGATATTCTGGAGTAGGTTCCTCTGTGATGTATCTGGTTCCTGAGTCTCTGATATTCTGGAGTAGGTTCCTCTGTGGTGTATCTGGTTCCTGAGTCTCTGATATTCTGGAGTAGGTTCCTCTGTGATGTATCTGGTTCCTGAGTCTCTGATATTCTGGAGTAGGTTCCTCTGTGGTGTATCTGGTTCCTGAGTCTCTGATATTCTGGAGTAGGTTCCTCTGTGGTGTATCTACTTCCTGAGTCACTGATATTCTGGAGTAGGTTCCTCTGTGATGTATCTGGTTCCTGAGTCTCTGATATTACGGAGTAGGTTCCTCTGTGGTGTATCTGGTTCCTGAGTCTCTGATATTCCGGAGTAGGTTCCTCTGTGATGTATCTGGTTCCTGAGTCTCTGATATTCTGGAGTAGGTTCCTCTGTGATGTATCTGGTTCCTGAGTCTCTGATATTCTGGAGTAGGTTCCTCTGTGGTGTATCTACTTCCTGAGTCACTGATATTCTGGAGTAGGTTCCTCTGTGGTTCCTGAGTCACTCATACTCCAAAGTAGGTTCCTCTGTGGTGTATCTGGTTCCTGAGTCTCTGATATTCTGGAGTAGGTTCCTCTGTGATGTATCTGGTTCCTGAGTCACTCATACTCCAAAGTAGGTTCCTCTGTGGTGTATCTGGTTCCTGAGTCGCTGATATTCTGGAGTAGGTTCCTCTGTGGTGTATCTGGTTCCTGAGTCTCTGATATTCTGGAGTAGGTTCCTCTGTGGTTCCTGAGTCACTCATACTCCAAAGTAGGTTCCTCTGTGGTGTATCTGGTTCCTGAGTCGCTGATATTCTGGAGTAGGTTCCTCTGTGGTGTATCTGGTTCCTGAGTCTCTGATATTCTGGAGTAGGTTCCTCTGTGGTTCCTGAGTCACTCATACTCCAAAGTAGGTTCCTCTGTGGTGTATCTGGTTCCTGAGTCTCTGATATTCTGGAGTAGGTTCCTCTGTGATGTATCTGGTTCCTGAGTCACTCATACTCCAAAGTAGGTTCCTCTGTGGTGTATCTGGTTCCTGAGTCGCTGATATTCTGGAGTAGGTTCCTCTGTGATGTATCTGGTTCCTGAGTCTCTGATATTCCGGAGTAGGTTCCTCTGTGATGTATCTGGTTCCTGAGTCTCTGATATTCCGGAGTAGGTTCCTCTGTGATGTATCTGGTTCCTGAGTCTCTGATATTCCGGAGTAGGTTCCTCTGTGATGTATCTGGTTCCTGAGTCGCTGATATTCCGGAGTAGGTTCCTCTGTGGTGTATCTGGTTCCTGAGTCTGATATTCCGGAGTAGGTTCCTCTGTGGTGTATCTGGTTCCTGAGTCGCTGATATTCTGGAGTAGGTTCCTCTGTGATGTATCTGGTTCCTGAGTCTCTGATATTCCGGAGTAGGTTCCTCTGTGATGTATCTGGTTCCTGAGTCTCTGATATTCCGGAGTAGGTTCCTCTGTGATGTATCTGGTTCCTGAGTCTCTGATATTCCGGAGTAGGTTCCTCTGTGATGTATCTGGTTCCTGAGTCGCTGATATTCTGGAGTAGGTTCCTCTGTGGTGTATCTGGTTCCTGAGTCTCTGATATTCCAGAGTAGGTTCCTCTGTGATGTATCTGGTTCCTGAGTCTCTGATATTCTGGAGTAGGTTCCTCTGTGGTGTATCTGGTTCCTGAGTCTCTGATATTCTGGAGTAGGTTCCTCTGTGGTGTATCTGGTTCCTCAGTCTCTGATATTCCGGAGTAGGTTCCTCTGTGGTGTATCTGGTTCCTGAGTCTCTGATATTCCGGAGTAGGTTCCTCTGTGATGTATCTGGTTCCTGAGTCTCTGATATTCTGGAGTAGGTTCCTCTGTGGTGTATCTGGTTCCTGAGTCTCTGATATTCTGGAGTAGGTTCCTCTGTGATGTATCTGGTTCCTGAGTCTCTGATATTCCGGAGTAGGTTCCTCTGTGGTGTATCTGGTTCCTGAGTCGCTGATATTCTGGAGTAGGTTCCTCTGTGATGTATCTGGTTCCTGAGTCTCTGATATTCCGGAGTAGGTTCCTCTGTGGTGTATCTGGTTCCTGAGTCTCTGATATTCCGGAGTAGGTTCCTCTGTGATGTATCTGGTTCCTGAGTCTCTGATATTCCGGAGTAGGTTCCTCTGTGGTGTATCTGGTTCCTGAGTCGCTGATATTCTGGAGTAGGTTCCTCTGTGATGTATCTGGTTCCTGAGTCTCTGATATTCTGGAGTAGGTTCCTCTGTGATGTATCTGGTTCCTGAGTCACTCATACTCCAAAGTAGGTTCCTCTGTGATGTATCTGGTTCCTGAGTCGCTGATATTCTGGAGTAGGTTCCTCTGTGATGTATCTGGTTCCTGAGTCTCTGATATTCTGGAGTAGGTTCCTCTGTGATGTATCTGGTTCCTGAGTCTCTGATATTCTGGAGTAGGTTCCTCTGTGATGTATCTGGTTCCTGAGTCTCTGATATTCTGGAGTAGGTTCCTCTGTGGTGTATCTGGTTCCTGAGTCTCTGATATTCCGGAGTAGGTTCCTCTGTGGTGTATCTGGTTCCTGAGTCTCTGATATTCCGGAGTAGGTTCCTCTGTGGTGTATCTGGTTCCTGAGTCTCTGATATTCTGGAGTAGGTTCCTCTGTGGTGTATCTGGTTCCTCAGTCTCTGATATTCCGGAGTAGGTTCCTCTGTGGTGTATCTGGTTCCTGAGTCTCTGATATTCCGGAGTAGGTTCCTCTGTGGTGTATCTGGTTCCTGAGTCTCTGATATTCTGGAGTAGGTTCCTCTGTGATGTATCTGGTTCCTGAGTCTCTGATATTCTGGAGTAGGTTCCTCTGTGGTGTATCTACTTCCTGAGTCTCTGATATTCCGGAGTAGGTTCCTCTGTGGTGTATCTGGTTCCTGAGTCTCTGATATTCCGGAGTAGGTTCCTCTGTGGTGTATCTGGTTCCTGAGTCTCTGATATTCTGGAGTAGGTTCCTCTGTGGTGTATCTGGTTCCTGAGTCTCTGATATTCTGGAGTAGGTTCCTCTGTGGTGTATCTGGTTCCTGAGTCTCTGATATTCCGGAGTAGGTTCCTCTGTGGTGTATCTGGTTCCTGAGTCTCTGATATTCCGGAGTAGGTTCCTCTGTGGTGTATCTGGTTCCTGAGTCTCTGATATTCTGGAGTAGGTTCCTCTGTGGTGTATCTGGTTCCTGAGTCTCTGATATTCTGGAGTAGGTTCCTCTGTGATGTATCTGGTTCCTGAGTCTCTGATATTCTGGAGTAGGTTCCTCTGTGGTGTATCTGGTTCCTGAGTCTCTGATATTCTGGAGTAGGTTCCTCTGTGATGTATCTGGTTCCTGAGTCTCTGATATTCTGGAGTAGGTTCCTCTGTGGTGTATCTGGTTCCTGAGTCTCTGATATTCTGGAGTAGGTTCCTCTGTGGTGTATCTACTTCCTGAGTCACTGATATTCTGGAGTAGGTTCCTCTGTGGTGTATCTGGTTCCTGAGTCTCTGATATTCTGGAGTAGGTTCCTCTGTGATGTATCTGGTTCCTGAGTCTCTGATATTCTGGAGTAGGTTCCTCTGTGGTGTATCTACTTCCTGAGTCACTGATATTCTGGAGTAGGTTCCTCTGTGGTTCCTGAGTCACTCATACTCCAAAGTAGGTTCCTCTGTGGTGTATCTGGTTCCTGAGTCTCTGATATTCTGGAGTAGGTTCCTCTGTGATGTATCTGGTTCCTGAGTCACTCATACTCCAAAGTAGGTTCCTCTGTGGTGTATCTGGTTCCTGAGTCGCTGATATTCTGGAGTAGGTTCCTCTGTGGTGTATCTGGTTCCTGAGTCTCTGATATTCTGGAGTAGGTTCCTCTGTGGTTCCTGAGTCACTCATACTCCAAAGTAGGTTCCTCTGTGGTGTATCTGGTTCCTGAGTCGCTGATATTCTGGAGTAGGTTCCTCTGTGGTGTATCTGGTTCCTGAGTCTCTGATATTCTGGAGTAGGTTCCTCTGTGGTTCCTGAGTCACTCATACTCCAAAGTAGGTTCCTCTGTGGTGTATCTGGTTCCTGAGTCTCTGATATTCTGGAGTAGGTTCCTCTGTGATGTATCTGGTTCCTGAGTCACTCATACTCCAAAGTAGGTTCCTCTGTGGTGTATCTGGTTCCTGAGTCGCTGATATTCTGGAGTAGGTTCCTCTGTGATGTATCTGGTTCCTGAGTCTCTGATATTCCGGAGTAGGTTCCTCTGTGATGTATCTGGTTCCTGAGTCTCTGATATTCCGGAGTAGGTTCCTCTGTGATGTATCTGGTTCCTGAGTCTCTGATATTCCGGAGTAGGTTCCTCTGTGATGTATCTGGTTCCTGAGTCGCTGATATTCCGGAGTAGGTTCCTCTGTGGTGTATCTGGTTCCTGAGTCTGATATTCCGGAGTAGGTTCCTCTGTGGTGTATCTGGTTCCTGAGTCGCTGATATTCTGGAGTAGGTTCCTCTGTGATGTATCTGGTTCCTGAGTCTCTGATATTCCGGAGTAGGTTCCTCTGTGATGTATCTGGTTCCTGAGTCTCTGATATTCCGGAGTAGGTTCCTCTGTGATGTATCTGGTTCCTGAGTCTCTGATATTCCGGAGTAGGTTCCTCTGTGATGTATCTGGTTCCTGAGTCGCTGATATTCTGGAGTAGGTTCCTCTGTGGTGTATCTGGTTCCTGAGTCTCTGATATTCCAGAGTAGGTTCCTCTGTGATGTATCTGGTTCCTGAGTCTCTGATATTCTGGAGTAGGTTCCTCTGTGGTGTATCTGGTTCCTGAGTCTCTGATATTCTGGAGTAGGTTCCTCTGTGGTGTATCTGGTTCCTCAGTCTCTGATATTCCGGAGTAGGTTCCTCTGTGGTGTATCTGGTTCCTGAGTCTCTGATATTCCGGAGTAGGTTCCTCTGTGATGTATCTGGTTCCTGAGTCTCTGATATTCTGGAGTAGGTTCCTCTGTGGTGTATCTGGTTCCTGAGTCTCTGATATTCTGGAGTAGGTTCCTCTGTGATGTATCTGGTTCCTGAGTCTCTGATATTCCGGAGTAGGTTCCTCTGTGATGTATCTGGTTCCTGAGTCTCTGATATTCCGGAGTAGGTTCCTCTGTGGTGTATCTGGTTCCTGAGTCTCTGATATTCTGGAGTAGGTTCCTCTGTGGTGTATCTGGTTCCTGAGTCTCTGATATTCCGGAGTAGGTTCCTCTGTGGTGTATCTGGTTCCTGAGTCTCTGATATTCTGCAGTAGGTTCCTCTGTGGTGTATCTGGTTCCTGAGTCTCTGATATTCCGGAGTAGGTTCCTCTGTGGTGTATCTGGTTCCTGAGTCGCTGATATTCTGGAGTAGGTTCCTCTGTGATGTATCTGGTTCCTGAGTCTCTGATATTCCGGAGTAGGTTCCTCTGTGGTGTATCTGGTTCCTGAGTCTCTGATATTCCGGAGTAGGTTCCTCTGTGATGTATCTGGTTCCTGAGTCTCTGATATTCCGGAGTAGGTTCCTCTGTGGTGTATCTGGTTCCTGAGTCGCTGATATTCTGGAGTAGGTTCCTCTGTGATGTATCTGGTTCCTGAGTCTCTGATATTCTGGAGTAGGTTCCTCTGTGATGTATCTGGTTCCTGAGTCACTCATACTCCAAAGTAGGTTCCTCTGTGATGTATCTGGTTCCTGAGTCGCTGATATTCTGGAGTAGGTTCCTCTGTGATGTATCTGGTTCCTGAGTCTCTGATATTCTGGAGTAGGTTCCTCTGTGATGTATCTGGTTCCTGAGTCTCTGATATTCTGGAGTAGGTTCCTCTGTGATGTATCTGGTTCCTGAGTCTCTGATATTCTGGAGTAGGTTCCTCTGTGGTGTATCTGGTTCCTGAGTCTCTGATATTCCGGAGTAGGTTCCTCTGTGGTGTATCTGGTTCCTGAGTCTCTGATATTCCGGAGTAGGTTCCTCTGTGGTGTATCTGGTTCCTGAGTCTCTGATATTCTGGAGTAGGTTCCTCTGTGGTGTATCTGGTTCCTCAGTCTCTGATATTCCGGAGTAGGTTCCTCTGTGGTGTATCTGGTTCCTGAGTCTCTGATATTCCGGAGTAGGTTCCTCTGTGGTGTATCTGGTTCCTGAGTCTCTGATATTCTGGAGTAGGTTCCTCTGTGATGTATCTGGTTCCTGAGTCTCTGATATTCTGGAGTAGGTTCCTCTGTGATGTATCTGGTTCCTGAGTCTCTGATATTCTAGAGTAGGTTCCTCTGTGATGTATCTGGTTCCTGAGTCTCTGATATTCCGGAGTAGGTTCCTCTGTGGTGTATCTGGTTCCTGAGTCTCTGATATTCTGGAGTAGGTTCCTCTGTGGTGTATCTGGTTCCTGAGTCTCTGATATTCCGGAGTAGGTTCCTCTGTGGTGTATCTGGTTCCTGAGTCTCTGATATTCCGGAGTAGGTTCCTCTGTGGTGTATCTGGTTCCTGAGTCTCTGATATTCCGGAGTAGGTTCCTCTGTGGTGTATCTGGTTCCTGAGTCTCTGATATTCCGGAGTAGGTTCCTCTGTGATGTATCTGGTTCCTGAGTCTCTTATATTCCGGAGTAGGTTCCTCTGTGATGTATCTGGTTCCTGAGTCTCTGATATTCCAGAGTAGGTTCCTCTGTGGTGTATCTGGTTCCTGAGTCTCTGATATTCTGGAGTAGGTTCCTCTGTGGTGTATCTGGTTCCTGAGTCTCTGATATTCCGGAGTAGGTTCCTCTGTGGTTCCTGAGTCACTCATACTCCAAAGTAGGTTCCTCTGTGATGTACCTGGTTCCTGAGTCTCTGATATTCCGGAGTAGGTTCCTCTGTGGTGTATCTGGTTCCTGAGTCTCTGATATTCCGGAGTAGGTTCCTCTGTGGTGTATCTGGTTCCTGAGTCTCTGATATTCCGGAGTAGGTTCCTCTGTGGTGTATCTGGTTCCTGAGTCTCTGATATTCTGGAGTAGGTTCCTCTGTGATGTATCTGGTTCCTGAGTCTCTGATATTCCGGAGTAGGTTCCTCTGTGGTGTATCTGGTTCCTGAGTCTCTGATATTCCGGAGTAGGTTCCTCTGTGATGTATCTGGTTCCTGAGTCTCTGATATTCCGGAGTAGGTTCCTCTGTGATGTATCTGGTTCCTGAGTCTCTGATATTCCGGAGTAGGTTCCTCTGTGGTGTATCTGGTTCCTGAGTCTCTGATATTCTAGAGTAGGTTCCTCTGTGGTGTATCTGGTTCCTGAGTCTCTGATATTCCGGAGTAGGTTCCTCTGTGATGTATCTGGTTCCTGAGTCTCTGATATTCTGGAGTAGGTTCCTCTGTGATGTATCTGGTTCCTGAGTCTCTGATATTCTGGAGTAGGTTCCTCTGTGATGTATCTGGTTCCTGAGTCTCTGATATTCTGGAGTAGGTTCCTCTGTGGTGTATCTGGTTCCTGAGTCTCTGATATTCCGGAGTAGGTTCCTCTGTGGTGTATCTGGTTCCTGAGTCTGATATTCTGGAGTAGGTTCCTCTGTGATGTATCTGGTTCCTGAGTCTCTGATATTCCGGAGTAGGTTCCTCTGTGGTGTATCTGGTTCCTGAGTCTCTGATATTCTGGAGTAGGTTCCTCTGTGGTGTATCTGGTTCCTGAGTCTCTGATATTCCGGAGTAGGTTCCTCTGTGGTGTATCTGGTTCCTGAGTCTCTGATATTCTGGAGTAGGTTCCTCTGTGGTGTATCTGGTTCCTGAGTCTCTGATATTCCGGAGTAGGTTCCTCTGTGGTGTATCTGGTTCCTGAGTCTCTGATATTCTGGAGTAGGTTCCTCTGTGATGTATCTGGTTCCTGAGTCTCTGATATTCCGGAGTAGGTTCCTCTGTGGTGTATCTGGTTCCTGAGTCTCTGATATTCCGGAGTAGGTTCCTCTGTGGTGTATCTGGTTCCTGAGTCTCTGATATTCCGGAGTAGGTTCCTCTGTGATGTATCTGGTTCCTGAGTCTCTGATATTCCGGAGTAGGTTCCTCTGTGATGTATCTGGTTCCTGAGTCTCTGATATTCCGGAGTAGGTTCCTCTGTGATGTATCTGGTTCCTGAGTCTGATATTCCGGAGTAGGTTCCTCTGTGGTGTATCTGGTTCTTGAGTCTCTGATATTCTGGAGTAGGTTCCTCTGTGGTGTATCTGGTTCCTCAGTCTCTCATATTCTGGAGTAGGTTCCTCTGTGGTGTATCTGGTTCCTGAGTCTCTGATATTCCGGAGTAGATTCCTCTGTGGTGTATCTACTTCCTGAGTCTCTGATATTCCGGAGTAGGTTCCTCTGTGGTGTATCTGGTTCCTGAGTCTCTGATATTCCGGAGTAGGTTCCTCTGTGGTGTATCTGGTTCCTGAGTCTCTGATATTCTGGAGTAGGTTCCTCTGTGGTGTATCTGGTTCCTGAGTCTCTGATATTCCGGAGTAGGTTCCTCTGTGGTGTATCTGGTTCCTGAGTCTGATATTCCGGAGTAGGTTCCTCTGTGGTGTATCTGGTTCCTGAGTCTCTGATATTCTGGAGTAGGTTCCTCTGTGGTCTATCTGGTTCCTGAGTCTCTGATATTCCGGAGTAGGTTCCTCTGTGGTGTATCTGGTTCCTGAGTCTCTGATATTCTGGAGTAGGTTCCTCTGTGATGTATCTGGTTCCTGAGTCTATGATATTCCGGAGTAGGTTCCTCTGTGATGTATCTGGTTCCTGAGTCTCTGATATTCCGGAGTAGGTTCCTCTGTGGTGTATCTGGTTCCTGAGTCTGATATTCCGGAGTAGGTATCTCTGTGGTGTATCTGGTTCCTGAGTCTCTGATATTCCGGAGTAGGTTCCTCTGTGGTGTATCTGGTTCCTGAGTCTCTGATATTCCGGAGTAGGTTCCTCTGTGGTGTATCTGGTTCCTGAGTCTCTGATATTCCGGAGTAGGTTCCTCTGTGGTGTATCTGGTTCCTGAGTCTCTGATATTCTGGAGTAGGTTCCTCTGTGGTGTATCTGGTTCTTGAGTCTCTGATATTCTGGAGTAGGTTCCTCTGTGATGTATCTGGTTCCTGAGTCTCTGATATTCTGGAGTAGGTTCCTCTGTGGTGTATCTGGTTCCTGAGTCTCTGATATTCTGGAGTAGGTTCCTCTGTGATGTATCTGGTTCCTGAGTCTCTGATATTCCGGAGTAGGTTCCTCTGTGGTGTATCTGGTTCCTGAGTCGCTGATATTCTGGAGTAGGTTCCTCTGTGATGTATCTGGTTCCTGAGTCTCTGATATTCCGGAGTAGGTTCCTCTGTGGTGTATCTGGTTCCTGAGTCTCTGATATTCCGGAGTAGGTTCCTCTGTGATGTATCTGGTTCCTGAGTCTCTGATATTCCGGAGTAGGTTCCTCTGTGGTGTATCTGGTTCCTGAGTCGCTGATATTCTGGAGTAGGTTCCTCTGTTATGTATCTGGTTCCTGAGTCTCTGATATTCTGGAGTAGGTTCCTCTGTGATGTATCTGGTTCCTGAGTCACTCATACTCCAAAGTAGGTTCCTCTGTGATGTATCTGGTTCCTGAGTCGCTGATATTCTGGAGTAGGTTCCTCTGTGATGTATCTGGTTCCTGAGTCTCTGATATTCTGGAGTAGGTTCCTCTGTGATGTATCTGGTTCCTGAGTCTCTGATATTCTGGAGTAGGTTCCTCTGTGATGTATCTGGTTCCTGAGTCTCTGATATTCCGGAGTAGGTTCCTCTGTGGTGTATCTGGTTCCTGAGTCTCTGATATTCTGGAGTAGGTTCCTCTGTGGTGTATCTGGTTCCTGAGTCTCTGATATTCCGGAGTAGGTTCCTCTGTGGTGTATCTGGTTCCTGAGTCTGATATTCTGGAGTAGGTTCCTCTGTGGTGTATCTGGTTCCTGAGTCTCTGATATTCCGGAGTAGGTTCCTCTGTGGTGTATCTGGTTCCTGAGTCTCTGATATTCCGGAGTAGGTTCCTCTGTGGTGTATCTGGTTCCTGAGTCTCTGATATTCTGGAGTAGGTTCCTCTGTGGTGTATCTGGTTCCTCAGTCTCTGATATTCCGGAGTAGGTTCCTCTGTGGTGTATCTGGTTCCTGAGTCTCTGATATTCTGGAGTAGGTTCCTCTGTGATGTATCTGGTTCCTGAGTCTCTGATATTCTGGAGTAGGTTCCTCTGTGGTGTATCTGGTTCCTGTGTCTCTGATATTCTAGAGTAGGTTCCTCTGTGATGTATCTGGTTCCTGAGTCTCTGATATTCCGGAGTAGGTTCCTCTGTGGTGTATCTGGTTCCTGAGTCTCTGATATTCCGGAGTAGGTTCCTCTGTGGTGTATCTGGTTCCTGAGTCTCTGATATTCCGGAGTAGGTTCCTCTGTGGTGTATCTGGTTCCTGAGTCTCTGATATTCCGGAGTAGGTTCCTCTGTGGTGTATCTGGTTCCTGAGTCTCTGATATTCCAGAGTAGGTTCCTCTGTGATGTATCTGGTTCCTGAGTCTCTTATATTCCGGAGTAGGTTCCTCTGTGATGTATCTGGTTCCTGAGTCTCTGATATTCCAGAGTAGGTTCCTCTGTGGTGTATCTGGTTCCTGAGTCTCTGATATTCCGGAGTAGGTTCCTCTGTGGTGTATCTGGTTCCTGAGTCTCTGATATTCCGGAGTAGGTTCCTCTGTGGTGTATCTGGTTCCTGAGTCTCTGATATTCCGGAGTAGGTTCCTCTGTGGTGTATCTGGTTCCTGAGTCTCTGATATTCCAGAGTAGGTTCCTCTGTGATGTATCTGGTTCCTGAGTCTCTTATATTCCGGAGTAGGTTCCTCTGTGATGTATCTGGTTCCTGAGTCTCTGATATTCCAGAGTAGGTTCCTCTGTGGTGTATCTGGTTCCTGAGTCTCTGATATTCTGGAGTAGGTTCCTCTGTGGTGTATCTGGTTCCTGAGTCTCTGATATTCCGGAGTAGGTTCCTCTGTGGTTCCTGAGTCACTCATACTCCAAAGTAGGTTCCTCTGTGATGTATCTGGTTCCTGAGTCTCTGATATTCCGGAGTAGGTTCCTCTGTGGTGTATCTGGTTCCTGAGTCTCTGATATTCTGGAGTTGGTTCCTCTGTGATGTATCTGGTTCCTGAGTCTCTGATATTACGGAGTAGGTTCCTCTGTGGTGTATCTGGTTCCTGAGTCTCTGATATTCCGGAGTAGGTTCCTCTGTGATGTATCTGGTTCCTGAGTCTCTGATATTCCGGAGTAGGTTCCTCTGTGATGTATCTGGTTCCTGAGTCTCTGATATTCCGGAGTAGGTTCCTCTGTGGTGTATCTGGTTCCTGAGTCTCTGATATTCTAGAGTAGGTTCCTCTGTGATGTATCTGGTTCCTGAGTCTCTGATATTCTGGAGTAGGTTCCTCTGTGATGTATCTGGTTCCTGAGTCTCTGATATTCTGGAGTAGGTTCCTCTGTGGTGTATCTGGTTCCTGAGTCTCTGATATTCCGGAGTAGGTTCCTCTGTGGTGTATCTGGTTCCTGAGTCTGATATTCTGGAGTAGGTTCCTCTGTGATGTATCTGGTTCCTGAGTCTCTGATATTCCGGAGTAGGTTCCTCTGTGGTGTATCTGGTTCCTGAGTCTCTGATATTCTGGAGTAGGTTCCTCTGTGGTGTATCTGGTTCCTGAGTCTCTGATATTCCGGAGTAGGTTCCTCTGTGGTGTATCTGGTTCCTGAGTCTCTGATATTCTGGAGTAGGTTCCTCTGTGGTGTATCTGGTTCCTGAGTCTCTGATATTCCGGAGTAGGTTCCTCTGTGGTGTATCTGGTTCCTGAGTCTCTGATATTCTGGAGTAGGTTCCTCTGTGATGTATCTGGTTCCTGAGTCTCTGATATTCCGGAGTAGGTTCCTCTGTGGTGTATCTGGTTCCTGAGTCTCTGATATTCCGGAGTAGGTTCCTCTGTGGTGTATCTGGTTCCTGAGTCTCTGATATTCCGGAGTAGGTTCCTCTGTGATGTATCTGGTTCCTGAGTCTCTGATATTCCGGAGTAGGTTCCTCTGTGATGTATCTGGTTCCTGAGTCTGATATTCCGGAGTAGGTTCCTCTGTGGTGTATCTGGTTCCTGAGTCTCTGATATTCTGGAGTAGGTTCCTCTGTGGTGTATCTGGTTCCTCAGTCTCTGATATTCTGGAGTAGGTTCCTCTGTGGTGCATCTGGTTCTGAAGTCACTCATATTCTGGAGTAGATTCCTCTGTGGTGTATCTACTTCCTGAGTCTCTGATATTCCGGAGTAGGTTCCTCTGTGGTGTATCTGGTTCCTGAGTCTCTGATATTCCGGAGTAGGTTCCTCTGTGGTGTATCTGGTTCCTGAGTCTCTGATATTCTGGAGTAGGTTCCTCTGTGGTGTATCTGGTTCCTGAGTCTCTGATATTCTGGAGTAGGTTCCTCTGTGGTGTATCTGGTTCCTGAGTCTCTGATATTCCGGAGTAGGTTCCTCTGTGGTGTATCTGGTTCCTGAGTCTGATATTCCGGAGTAGGTTCCTCTGTGGTGTATCTGGTTCCTGAGTCTCTGATATTCTGGAGTAGGTTCCTCTGTGATGTATCTGGTTCCTGAGTCTCTGATATTCCGGAGTAGGTTCCTCTGTGATGTATCTGGTTCCTGAGTCTCTGATATTCCGGAGTAGGTTCCTCTGTGGTGTATCTGGTTCCTGAGTCTGATATTCCGGAGTAGGTATCTCTGTGGTGTATCTGGTTCCTGAGTCTCTGATATTCCGGAGTAGGTTCCTCTGTGGTGTATCTGGTTCCTGAGTCTCTGATATTCCGGAGTAGGTTCCTCTGTGGTGTATCTGGTTCCTGAGTCTGATATTCCGGAGTAGGTTCCTCTGTGATGTATCTGGTTCCTGAGTCTCTGATATTCCGGAGTAGGTTCCTCTGTGGTGTATCTGGTTCCTGAGTCTCTGATATTCCGGAGTAGGTTCCTCTGTGGTGTATCTGGTTCCTGAGTCTGATATTCCGGAGTAGGTATCTCTGTGGTGTATCTGGTTCCTGAGTCTCTGATATTCCGGAGTAGGTTCCTCTGTGGTCTATCTGGTTCCTGAGTCTGAATTTCCGGAGTAGGTTCCTCTGTGATGTATCTGGTTCCTGAGTCTCTGATATTCCGGAGTAGGTTCCTCTGTGGTGTATCTGGTTCCTGAGTCTCTGATATTCCGGAGTAGGTTCCTCTGTGGTGTATCTGGTTCCTGAGTCTCTGATATTCTGGAGTAGGTTCCTCTGTGATGTATCTGGTTCCTGAGTCACTCATACTCCAAAGTAGGTTCCTCTGTGGTGTATCTGGTTCCTGAGTCGCTGATATTCTGGAGTAGGTTCCTCTGTGATGTATCTGGTTCCTGAGTCTCTGATATTCCGGAGTAGGTTCCTCTGTGATGTATCTGGTTCCTGAGTCTCTGATATTCCGGAGTAGGTTCCTCTGTGATGTATCTGGTTCCTGAGTCACTCATACTCCAAAGTAGGTTCCTCTGTGATGTATCTGGTTCCTGAGTCACTGATATTCTGGAGTAGGTTCCTCTGTGATGTATCTGGTTCCTGAGTCTCTGATATTCCGGAGTAGGTTCCTCTGTGGTGTATCTGGTTCCTGAGTCTCTGATATTCCGGAGTAGGTTCCTCTGTGATGTATCTGGTTCCTGAGTCTCTGATATTCTGGAGTAGGTTCCTCTGTGATGTATCTGGTTCCTGAGTCTCTGATATTCTGGAGTAGGTTCCTCTGTGGTGTATCTGGTTCCTGAGTCTCTGATATTCTGGAGTAGGTTCCTCTGTGGTGTATCTGGTTCCTGAGTCTCTGATATTCTGGAGTAGGTTCCTCTGTGGTGTATCTGGTTCCTGAGTCTCTGATATTCCGGAGTAGGTTCCTCTGTGGTGTATCTGGTTCCTGAGTCTCTGATATTCCGGAGTAGGTTCCTCTGTGGTGTATCTGGTTCCTGAATCTCTGATATTCTGGAGTAGGTTCCTCTGTGGTGTATCTGGTTCCTCAGTCTCTGATATTCCGGAGTAGGTTCCTCTGTGGTGTATCTGGTTCCTGAGTCTCTGATATTCCGGAGTAGGTTCCTCTGTGGTGTATCTGGTTCCTCAGTCTCTGATATTCCGGAGTAGGTTCCTCTGTGGTGTATCTGGTTCCTGAGTCTCTGATATTCTGGAGTAGGTTCCTCTGTGGTGTATCTGGTTCCTGAGTCTCTGATATTCTGGAGTAGGTTCCTCTGTGGTGTATCTGGTTCCTGAGTCTCTGATATTCCGGAGTAGGTTCCTCTGTGGTGTATCTGGTTCCTGAGTCTCTGATATTCCGGAGTAGGTTCCTCTGTGGTGTATCTGGTTCCTGAGTCTCTGATATTCTGGAGTAGGTTCCTCTGTGATGTATCTGGTTCCTGAGTCTCTGATATTCCGGAGTAGGTTCCTCTGTGGTGTATCTGGTTCCTGAGTCTCTGATATTCCGGAGTAGGTTCCTCTGTGGTGTATCTGGTTCCTGAGTCTCTGATATTCTGGAGTAGGTTCCTCTGTGATGTATCTGGTTCCTGAGTCTCTGATATTCTGGAGTAGGTTCCTCTGTGGTGTATCTGGTTCCTGAGTCTCTGATATTCTGGAGTAGGTTCCTCTGTGATGTATCTGGTTCCTGAGTCTCTGATATTCCGGAGTAGGTTCCTCTGTGGTGTATCTGGTTCCTGAGTCGCTGATATTCTGGAGTAGGTTCCTCTGTGATGTATCTGGTTCCTGAGTCTCTGATATTCCGGAGTAGGTTCCTCTGTGGTGTATCTGGTTCCTGAGTCTCTGATATTCCGGAGTAGGTTCCTCTGTGATGTATCTGGTTCCTGAGTCTCTGATATTCCGGAGTAGGTTCCTCTGTGGTGTATCTGGTTCCTGAGTCGCTGATATTCTGGAGTAGGTTCCTCTGTGATGTATCTGGTTCCTGAGTCTCTGATATTCTGGAGTAGGTTCCTCTGTGATGTATCTGGTTCCTGAGTCACTCATACTCCAAAGTAGGTTCCTCTGTGATGTATCTGGTTCCTGAGTCGCTGATATTCTGGAGTAGGTTCCTCTGTGATGTATCTGGTTCCTGAGTCTCTGATATTCTGGAGTAGGTTCCTCTGTGATGTATCTGGTTCCTGAGTCTCTGATATTCTGGAGTAGGTTCCTCTGTGGTGTATCTGGTTCCTGAGTCTCTGATATTCCGGAGTAGGTTCCTCTGTGGTGTATCTGGTTCCTGAGTCTCTGATATTCCGGAGTAGGTTCCTCTGTGGTGTATCTGGTTCCTGAGTCTCTGATATTCCGGAGTAGGTTCCTCTGTGGTGTATCTGGTTCCTCAGTCTCTGATATTCCGGAGTAGGTTCCTCTGTGGTGTATCTGGTTCCTGAGTCTCTGATATTCTGGAGTAGGTTCCTCTGTGATGTATCTGGTTCCTGAGTCTCTGATATTCTGGAGTAGGTTCCTCTGTGATGTATCTGGTTCCTGAGTCTCTGATATTCTAGAGTAGGTTCCTCTGTGATGTATCTGGTTCCTGAGTCTCTGATATTCCGGAGTAGGTTCCTCTGTGGTGTATCTGGTTCCTGAGTCTCTGATATTCCGGAGTAGGTTCCTCTGTGGTGTATCTGGTTCCTGAGTCTCTGATATTCCGGAGTAGGTTCCTCTGTGGTTCCTGAGTCACTCATACTCCAAAGTAGGTTCCTCTGTGATGTATCTGGTTCCTGAGTCTCTGATATTCCGGAGTAGGTTCCTCTGTGGTGTATCTGGTTCCTGAGTCTCTGATATTCTGGAGTAGGTTCCTCTGTGATGTATCTGGTTCCTGAGTCTCTGATATTACGGAGTAGGTTCCTCTGTGGTGTATCTGGTTCCTGAGTCTCTGATATTCCGGAGTAGGTTCCTCTGTGATGTATCTGGTTCCTGAGTCTCTGATATTCCGGAGTAGGTTCCTCTGTGATGTATCTGGTTCCTGAGTCTCTGATATTCCGGAGTAGGTTCCTCTGTGGTGTATCTGGTTCCTGAGTCTCTGATATTCTAGAGTAGGTTCCTCTGTGATGTATCTGGTTCCTGAGTCTCTGATATTCTGGAGTAGGTTCCTCTGTGATGTATCTGGTTCCTGAGTCTCTGATATTCTGGAGTAGGTTCCTCTGTGGTGTATCTGGTTCCTGAGTCTCTGATATTCCGGAGTAGGTTCCTCTGTGGTGTATCTGGTTCCTGAGTCTGATATTCTGGAGTAGGTTCCTCTGTGATGTATCTGGTTCCTGAGTCTCTGATATTCCGGAGTAGGTTCCTCTGTGGTGTATCTGGTTCCTGAGTCTCTGATATTCTGGAGTAGGTTCCTCTGTGGTGTATCTGGTTCCTGAGTCTCTGATATTCTGGAGTAGGTTCCTCTGTGGTGTATCTGGTTCCTGAGTCTCTGATATTCCGGAGTAGGTTCCTCTGTGGTGTATCTGGTTCCTGAGTCTCTGATATTCTAGAGTAGGTTCCTCTGTGATGTATCTGGTTCCTGAGTCTCTGATATTCTGGAGTAGGTTCCTCTGTGATGTATCTGGTTCCTGAGTCTCTGATATTCTGGAGTAGGTTCCTCTGTGGTGTATCTGGTTCCTGAGTCTCTGATATTCCGGAGTAGGTTCCTCTGTGGTGTATCTGGTTCCTGAGTCTGATATTCTGGAGTAGGTTCCTCTGTGATGTATCTGGTTCCTGAGTCTCTGATATTCCGGAGTAGGTTCCTCTGTGGTGTATCTGGTTCCTGAGTCTCTGATATTCTGGAGTAGGTTCCTCTGTGGTGTATCTGGTTCCTGAGTCTCTGATATTCCGGAGTAGGTTCCTCTGTGGTGTATCTGGTTCCTGAGTCTCTGATATTCTGGAGTAGGTTCCTCTGTGGTGTATCTGGTTCCTGAGTCTCTGATATTCCGGAGTAGGTTCCTCTGTGGTGTATCTGGTTCCTGAGTCTCTGATATTCTGGAGTAGGTTCCTCTGTGATGTATCTGGTTCCTGAGTCTCTGATATTCCGGAGTAGGTTCCTCTGTGGTGTATCTGGTTCCTGAGTCTCTGATATTCCGGAGTAGGTTCCTCTGTGGTGTATCTGGTTCCTGAGTCTCTGATATTCCGGAGTAGGTTCCTCTGTGATGTATCTGGTTCCTGAGTCTCTGATATTCCGGAGTAGGTTCCTCTGTGATGTATCTGGTTCCTGAGTCTGATATTCCGGAGTAGGTTCCTCTGTGGTGTATCTGGTTCCTGAGTCTCTGATATTCTGGAGTAGGTTCCTCTGTGGTGTATCTGGTTCCTCAGTCTCTGATATTCTGGAGTAGGTTCCTCTGTGGTGCATCTGGTTCTGAAGTCACTCATATTCTGGAGTAGATTCCTCTGTGGTGTATCTACTTCCTGAGTCTCTGATATTCCGGAGTAGGTTCCTCTGTGGTGTATCTGGTTCCTGAGTCTCTGATATTCCGGAGTAGGTTCCTCTGTGGTGTATCTGGTTCCTGAGTCTCTGATATTCTGGAGTAGGTTCCTCTGTGGTGTATCTGGTTCCTGAGTCTCTGATATTCTGGAGTAGGTTCCTCTGTGGTGTATCTGGTTCCTGAGTCTCTGATATTCCGGAGTAGGTTCCTCTGTGGTGTATCTGGTTCCTGAGTCTGATATTCCGGAGTAGGTTCCTCTGTGGTGTATCTGGTTCCTGAGTCTCTGATATTCTGGAGTAGGTTCCTCTGTGATGTATCTGGTTCCTGAGTCTCTGATATTCCGGAGTAGGTTCCTCTGTGATGTATCTGGTTCCTGAGTCTCTGATATTCCGGAGTAGGTTCCTCTGTGGTGTATCTGGTTCCTGAGTCTGATATTCCGGAGTAGGTATCTCTGTGGTGTATCTGGTTCCTGAGTCTCTGATATTCCGGAGTAGGTTCCTCTGTAGTGTATCTGGTTCCTGAGTCTCTGATATTCCGGAGTAGGTTCCTCTGTGGTGTATCTGGTTCCTGAGTCTGATATTCCGGAGTAGGTTCCTCTGTGATGTATCTGGTTCCTGAGTCTCTGATATTCCGGAGTAGGTTCCTCTGTGGTGTATCTGGTTCCTGAGTCTCTGATATTCCGGAGTAGGTTCCTCTGTGGTGTATCTGGTTCCTGAGTCTGATATTCCGGAGTAGGTATCTCTGTGGTGTATCTGGTTCCTGAGTCTCTGATATTCCGGAGTAGGTTCCTCTGTGGTCTATCTGGTTCCTGAGTCTGAATTTCCGGAGTAGGTTCCTCTGTGATGTATCTGGTTCCTGAGTCTCTGATATTCCGGAGTAGGTTCCTCTGTGGTGTATCTGGTTCCTGAGTCTCTGATATTCTGGAGTAGGTTCCTCTGTGATGTATCTGGTTCCTGAGTCTCTGATATTCCGGAGTAGGTTCCTCTGTGGTGTATCTGGTTCCTGAGTCTCTGATATTCCGGAGTAGGTTCCTCTGTGATGTATCTGGTTCCTGAGTCTCTGATATTCTGGAGTAGGTTCCTCTGTGATGTATCTGGTTCCTGAGTCTCTGATATTCTGGAGTAGGTTCCTCTGTGGTGTATCTGGTTCCTGAGTCTCTGATATTCTGGAGTAGGTTCCTCTGTGGTGTATCTGGTTCCTGAGTCTCTGATATTCTGGAGTAGGTTCCTCTGTGGTGTATCTGGTTCCTGAGTCTCTGATATTCCGGAGTAGGTTCCTCTGTGGTGTATCTGGTTCCTGAGTCTCTGATATTCCGGAGTAGGTTCCTCTGTGGTGTATCTGGTTCCTGAATCTCTGATATTCTGGAGTAGGTTCCTCTGTGGTGTATCTGGTTCCTCAGTCTCTGATATTCCGGAGTAGGTTCCTCTGTGGTGTATCTGGTTCCTGAGTCTCTGATATTCCGGAGTAGGTTCCTCTGTGGTGTATCTGGTTCCTCAGTGTCTGATATTCCGGAGTAGGTTCCTCTGTGGTGTATCTGGTTCCTGAGTCTCTGATATTCTGGAGTAGGTTCCTCTGTGGTGTATCTGGTTCCTGAGTCTCTGATATTCTGGAGTAGGTTCCTCTGTGGTGTATCTGGTTCCTGAGTCTCTGATATTCCGGAGTAGGTTCCTCTGTGGTGTATCTGGTTCCTGAGTCTCTGATATTCCGGAGTAGGTTCCTCTGTGGTGTATCTGGTTCCTGAGTCTCTGATATTCTGGAGTAGGTTCCTCTGTGATGTATCTGGTTCCTGAGTCTCTGATATTCCGGAGTAGGTTCCTCTGTGGTGTATCTGGTTCCTGAGTCTCTGATATTCCGGAGTAGGTTCCTCTGTGGTGTATCTGGTTCCTGAGTCTCTGATATTCTGGAGTAGGTTCCTCTGTGATGTATCTGGTTCCTGAGTCTCTGATATTCTGGAGTAGGTTCCTCTGTGATGTATCTGGTTCCTGAGTCTCTGATATTCTGGAGTAGGTTCCTCTGTGGTGTATCTGGTTCCTGAGTCTCTGATATTCTGGAGTAGGTTCCTCTGTGATGTATCTGGTTCCTGAGTCTCTGATATTCCGGAGTAGGTTCCTCTGTGGTGTATCTGGTTCCTGAGTCGCTGATATTCTGGAGTAGGTTCCTCTGTGATGTATCTGGTTCCTGAGTCTCTGATATTCCGGAGTAGGTTCCTCTGTGGTGTATCTGGTTCCTGAGTCTCTGATATTCCGGAGTAGGTTCCTCTGTGATGTATCTGGTTCCTGAGTCTCTGATATTCCGGAGTAGGTTCCTCTGTGGTGTATCTGGTTCCTGAGTCTCTGATATTCCGGAGTAGGTTCCTCTGTGATGTATCTGGTTCCTGAGTCTCTGATATTCTGGAGTAGGTTCCTCTGTGGTGTATCTGGTTCCTGAGTCTCTGATATTCTGGAGTAGGTTCCTCTGTGGTGTATCTGGTTCCTGAGTCGCTGATATTCTGGAGTAGGTTCCTCTGTGATGTATCTGGTTCCTGAGTCTCTGATATTCTGGAGTAGGTTCCTCTGTGATGTATCTGGTTCCTGAGTCACTCATACTCCAAAGTAGGTTCCTCTGTGATGTATCTGGTTCCTGAGTCGCTGATATTCTGGAGTAGGTTCCTCTGTGATGTATCTGGTTCCTGAGTCTCTGATATTCTGGAGTAGGTTCCTCTGTGATGTATCTGGTTCCTGAGTCTCTGATATTCTGGAGTAGGTTCCTCTGTGGTGTATCTGGTTCCTGAGTCTCTGATATTCCGGAGTAGGTTCCTCTGTGGTGTATCTGGTTCCTGAGTCTCTGATATTCCGGAGTAGGTTCCTCTGTGGTGTATCTGGTTCCTGAGTCTCTGATATTCCGGAGTAGGTTCCTCTGTGGTGTATCTGGTTCCTCAGTCTCTGATATTCCGGAGTAGGTTCCTCTGTGGTGTATCTGGTTCCTGAGTCTCTGATATTCTGGAGTAGGTTCCTCTGTGATGTATCTGGTTCCTGAGTCTCTGATATTCTGGAGTAGGTTCCTCTGTGATGTATCTGGTTCCTGAGTCTCTGATATTCTAGAGTAGGTTCCTCTGTGATGTATCTGGTTCCTGAGTCTCTGATATTCCGGAGTAGGTTCCTCTGTGGTGTATCTGGTTCCTGAGTCTCTGATATTCCGGAGTAGGTTCCTCTGTGGTGTATCTGGTTCCTGAGTCTCTGATATTCCGGAGTAGGTTCCTCTGTGGTGTATCTGGTTCCTGAGTCTCTGATATTCCGGAGTAGGTTCCTCTGTGGTGTATCTGGTTCCTGAGTCTCTGATATTCCGGAGTAGGTTCCTCTGTGGTGTATCTGGTTCCTGAGTCTCTGATATTCCGGAGTAGGTTCCTCTGTGATGTATCTGGTTCCTGAGTCTCTTATATTCCGGAGTAGGTTCCTCTGTGATGTATCTGGTTCCTGAGTCTCTGATATTCTGGAGTAGGTTCCTCTGTGGTGTATCTGGTTCCTGAGTCTCTGATATTCTGGAGTAGGTTCCTCTGTGATGTATCTGGTTCCTGAGTCTCTGATATTCCAGAGTAGGTTCCTCTGTGGTGTATCTGGTTCCTGAGTCTCTGATATTCTGGAGTAGGTTCCTCTGTGGTGTATCTGGTTCCTGAGTCTCTGATATTCTGGAGTAGGTTCCTCTGTGATGTATCTGGTTCCTGAGTCTCTGATATTCCAGAGTAGGTTCCTCTGTGGTGTATCTGGTTCCTGAGTCTCTGATATTCTGGAGTAGGTTCCTCTGTGGTGTATCTGGTTCCTGAGTCTCTGATATTCCGGAGTAGGTTCCTCTGTGGTTCCTGAGTCACTCATACTCCAAAGTAGGTTCCTCTGTGATGTATCTGGTTCCTGAGTCTCTGATATTCCGGAGTAGGTTCCTCTGTGGTGTATCTGGTTCCTGAGTCTCTGATATTCTGGAGTAGGTTCCTCTGTGATGTATCTGGTTCCTGAGTCTCTGATATTACGGAGTAGGTTCCTCTGTGGTGTATCTGGTTCCTGAGTCTCTGATATTCCGGAGTAGGTTCCTCTGTGATGTATCTGGTTCCTGAGTCTCTGATATTCCGGAGTAGGTTCCTCTGTGATGTATCTGGTTCCTGAGTCTCTGATATTCCGGAGTAGGTTCCTCTGTGGTGTATCTGGTTCCTGAGTCTCTGATATTCTAGAGTAGGTTCCTCTGTGATGTATCTGGTTCCTGAGTCTCTGATATTCTGGAGTAGGTTCCTCTGTGATGTATCTGGTTCCTGAGTCTCTGATATTCTGGAGTAGGTTCCTCTGTGGTGTATCTGGTTCCTGAGTCTCTGATATTCCGGAGTAGGTTCCTCTGTGGTGTATCTGGTTCCTGAGTCTGATATTCTGGAGTAGGTTCCTCTGTGATGTATCTGGTTCCTGAGTCTCTGATATTCCGGAGTAGGTTCCTCTGTGGTGTATCTGGTTCCTGAGTCTCTGATATTCTGGAGTAGGTTCCTCTGTGGTGTATCTGGTTCCTGAGTCTCTGATATTCTGGAGTAGGTTCCTCTGTGGTGTATCTGGTTCCTGAGTCTCTGATATTCTGGAGTAGGTTCCTCTGTGATGTATCTGGTTCCTGAGTCTCTGATATTCCGGAGTAGGTTCCTCTGTGGTGTATCTGGTTCCTGAGTCTCTGATATTCCGGAGTAGGTTCCTCTGTGGTGTATCTGGTTCCTGAGTCTCTGATATTCCGGAGTAGGTTCCTCTGTGATGTATCTGGTTCCTGAGTCTCTGATATTCCGGAGTAGGTTCCTCTGTGATGTATCTGGTTCCTGAGTCTGATATTCCGGAGTAGGTTCCTCTGTGGTGTATCTGGTTCCTGAGTCTCTGATATTCTGGAATAGGTTCCTCTGTGGTGTATCTGGTTCCTCAGTCTCTGATATTCTGGAGTAGGTTCCTCTGTGGTGCATCTGGTTCTGAAGTCACTCATATTCTGGAGTAGATTCCTCTGTGGTGTATCTACTTCCTGAGTCTCTGATATTCCGGAGTAGGTTCCTCTGTGGTGTATCTGGTTCCTGAGTCTCTGATATTCCGGAGTAGGTTCCTCTGTGGTGTATCTGGTTCCTGAGTCTCTGATATTCTGGAGTAGGTTCCTCTGTGGTGTATCTGGTTCCTGAGTCTCTGATATTCTGGAGTAGGTTCCTCTGTGGTGTATCTGGTTCCTGAGTCTCTGATATTCCGGAGTAGGTTCCTCTGTGGTGTATCTGGTTCCTGAGTCTGATATTCCGGAGTAGGTTCCTCTGTGGTGTATCTGGTTCCTGAGTCTCTGATATTCTGGAGTAGGTTCCTCTGTGATGTATCTGGTTCCTGAGTCTCTGATATTCCGGAGTAGGTTCCTCTGTGATGTATCTGGTTCCTGAGTCTCTGATATTCCGGAGTAGGTTCCTCTGTGGTGTATCTGGTTCCTGAGTCTGATATTCCGGAGTAGGTATCTCTGTGGTGTATCTGGTTCCTGAGTCTCTGATATTCCGGAGTAGGTTCCTCTGTGGTGTATCTGGTTCCTGAGTCTCTGATATTCCGGAGTAGGTTCCTCTGTGGTGTATCTGGTTCCTGAGTCTGATATTCCGGAGTAGGTTCCTCTGTGATGTATCTGGTTCCTGAGTCTCTGATATTCCGGAGTAGGTTCCTCTGTGGTGTATCTGGTTCCTGAGTCTCTGATATTCCGGAGTAGGTTCCTCTGTGGTGTATCTGGTTCCTGAGTCTGATATTCCGGAGTAGGTATCTCTGTGGTGTATCTGGTTCCTGAGTCTCTGATATTCCGGAGTAGGTTCCTCTGTGGTCTATCTGGTTCCTGAGTCTGAATTTCCGGAGTAGGTTCCTCTGTGATGTATCTGGTTCCTGAGTCTCTGATATTCCGGAGTAGGTTCCTCTGTGGTGTATCTGGTTCCTGAGTCTCTGATATTCCGGAGTAGGTTCCTCTGTGGTCTATCTGGTTCCTGAGTCTCTGATATTCCGGAGTAGGTTCCTCTGTGGTGTATCTGGTTCCTGAGTCTGATATTCTGGAGTAGGTTCCTCTGTGGTGTATCTGGTTCCTGAGTCTGATATTCTGGAGTAGGTTCCTCTGTGGTGTATCTGGTTCCTGAGTCGCTGATATTCCGGAGTAGGTTCCTCTGTGATGTATCTGGTTCCTGAGTCTCTGATATTCCGGAGTAGGTTCCTCTGTGGTGTATCTGGTTCCTGAGTCTCTGATATTCCGGAGTAGGTTCCTCTGTGATGTATCTGGTTCCTGAGTCTCTGATATTCCGGAGTAGGTTCCTCTGTGGTGTATCTGGTTCCTGAGTCTCTGATATTCCGGAGTAGGTTCCTCTGTGGTGTATCTGGTTCCTGAGTCTCTGATATTCCGGAGTAGGTTCCTCTGTGGTGTATCTGGTTCCTGAGTCTCTGATATTCCGGAGTAGGTTCCTCTGTGGTCTATCTGGTTCCTGAGTCTCTGATATTCCGGAGTAGGTTCCTCTGTGGTCTATCTGGTTCCTGAGTCTCTGATATTCCGGAGTAGGTTCCTCTGTGATGTATCTGGTTCCTGAGTCTCTGATATTCCGGAGTAGGTTCCTCTGTGGTGTATCTGGTTCCTGAGTCTCTGATATTCCGGAGTAGGTTCCTCTGTGGTGTATCTGGTTCCTGAGTCTCTGATATTCTGGAGTAGGTTCCTCTGTGGTGTATCTGGTTCCTGAGTCTCTGATATTCCGGAGTAGGTTCCTCTGTGATGTATCTGGTTCCTGAGTCTCTGATATTCCGGAGTAGGTTCCTCTGTGGTGTATCTGGTTCCTGAGTCTCTGATATTCCGGAGTAGGTTCCTCTGTGATGTATCTGGTTCCTGAGTCTCTGATATTCCGGAGTAGGTTCCTCTGTGATGTATCTGGTTCCTGAGTCTGATATTCCGGAGTAGGTTCCTCGGTGATGTATCTGGTTCCTGAGTCTCTGATATTCCGGAGTAGGTTCCTCTGTGATGTATCTGGTTCCTGAGTCTCTGATATTCCGGAGTAGGTTCCTCTGTGGTGTATCTGGTTCCTGAGTCTCTGATATTCTGGAGTAGGTTCCTCTGTGATGTATCTGGTTCCTGAGTCTCTGATATTCCGGAGTAGGTTCCTCTGTGATGTATCTGGTTCCTGAGTCTCTGATATTCCGGAGTAGGTTCCTCTGTGGTGTATCTGGTTCCTGAGTCTGATATTCCGGAGTAGGTTCCTCGGTGATGTATCTGGTTCCTGAGTCTCTGATATTCCGGAGTAGGTTCCTCTGTGGTGTATCTGGTTCCTGAGTCTCTGATATTCTGGAGTAGGTTCCTCTGTGGTGTATCTGGTTCCTCAGTCTCTGATATTCCGGAGTAGGTTCCTCTGTGGTGTATCTGGTTCCTGAGTCTGATATTCCGGAGTAGGTTCCTCTGTGATGTATCTGGTTCCTGAGTCTCTGATATTCCGGAGTAGGTTCCTCTGTGATGTATCTGGTTCCTGAGTCTCTGATATTCCGGAGTAGGTTCCTCTGTGGTGTATCTGGTTCCTGAGTCTCTGATATTCTGGAGTAGGTTCCTCTGTGGTGTATCTGGTTCCTCAGTCTCTGATATTCCGGAGTAGGTTCCTCTGTGGTGTATCTGGTTCCTCAGTCTCTGATATTCTGGAGTAGGTTCCTCTGTGGTGTATCTGGTTCCTGAGTCTCTGATATTCTGGAGTAGGTTCCTCTGTGGTGTATCTGGTTCCTGAGTCTCTGATATTCCGGAGTAGGTTCCTCTGTGGTGTATCTGGTTCCTGAGTCTCTGATATTCTGGAGTAGGTTCCTCTGTGATGTATCTGGTTCCTGAGTCTCTGATATTCTGGAGTAGGTTCCTCTGTGGTGTATCTGGTTCCTGAGTCTCTGATATTCTGGAGTAGGTTCCTCTGTGGTGTATCTGGTTCCTGAGTCTCTGATATTCCGGAGTAGGTTCCTCTGTGATGTATCTGGTTCCTCAGTCTCTGATATTCTGGAGTAGGTTCCTCTGTGGTGTATCTGGTTCCTGAGTCTCTGATATTCTGGAGTAGGTTCCTCTGTGGTGTATCTGGTTCCTGAGTCTCTGATATTCCGGAGTAGGTTCCTCTGTGGTGTATCTGGTTCCTGAGTCTCTGATATTCTGGAGTAGGTTCCTCTGTGGTGTATCTGGTTCCTGAGTCTCTGATATTCTGGAGTAGGTTCCTCTGTGGTGTATCTGGTTCCTGAGTCTCTGATATTCCGGAGTAGGTTCCTCTGTGATGTATCTGGTTCCTGAGTCTCTGATATTCCGGAGTAGGTTCCTCTGTGGTGTATCTGGTTCCTGAGTCTCTGATATTCCGGAGTAGGTTCCTCTGTGGTGTATCTGGTTCCTGAGTCTCTGATATTCCGGAGTAGGTTCCTCTGTGGTCTATCTGGTTCCTGAGTCTCTGATATTCTGGAGTAGGTTCCTCTGTGATGTATCTGGTTCCTGAGTCTCTGATATTCCGGAGTAGGTTCCTCTGTGGTGTATCTGGTTCCTGAGTCTCTGATATTCCGGAGTAGGTTCCTCTGTGATGTATCTGGTTCCTGAGTCTCTGATATTCCGGAGTAGGTTCCTCTGTGATGTATCTGGTTCCTGAGTCTCTGATATTCCGGAGTAGGTTCCTCTGTGGTCTATCTGGTTCATTGACATTCTAGAGTAAAGTCCTCAGTGATATGTATGGTTTTCCAGGATGATTGCAGGGTTCTCATGGTGAGGTAGGTACTCTAATAGAACAAATAAGTAATTTTTTTAGAATTATTTGGTGGAATTCCTCCAATCAGTGAAGTGTTTGCAGTATCTGAGCTTTTTTTGTTTGTTGCAGGGCCGCCATGGAAATGGTGGAGTCGGAGGTGTTTGATTTGGAGAGCCGGTTGGAGAAGGTATGTGTGTAGGGAGTGGGGGGGGGGGGGGGGAGGGTGTCCTGCAGGGATTTGTGGGGTGGGATTATTATGGAATGGGGTGGGGGGGGGGAGGGTGACCTTCAGGGACTTGTGGGGCGGGATTATTATAGTTTGGAGTGGGGTGGTGGGATTATTATGGGGTGGGGGGGGGGGGGAGGGTGACCTTCAGGGACTTGTGGGGCTAGATTATTATAGTTTGGAGTGGGGTGGTGGGATTATTATGGGATGGGGTGGGGGCGGTGGGAGGGTGACCTTCAGGGACTTGTGGGGCGGGATTATTATAGTTTGGAGTGGGGTGGTGGGATTATTATGGGATGGGGTGGGGGCGGTGGGAGGGTGACCTTCAGGGACTTGTGGGGCGGGATTATTATAGTTTGGAGTGGGGTGGTGGGATTATTATGGGATGGGGTGGGGGGGGAGGGTGACCTTCAGGGACTTGTGGGGCGGGATTATTATAGTTTGGAGTGGGGTGGTGGGACTTTGGCATTTAAGGATTTGTGGGATTATTATGGGTTGGGATGGGATTTGGTGATTAGTATGGTGGAATTGTTATGAATTGGGGTGGGGAGGATGGTAGGGTGCCATTCAGGGAATTTGTGGGGTGGGATTGTTATGGGTTGAGAGGCTGGTAGGGTGCCATTCAGGGATTTGTGTGATGGGAATCTTATGGGTTGGGAGGTTGGTAGGGTGGCATTCGGGAATTTGTGGGGTGGGATTCTTATGGGTTGGGGTGGAGAGGCTGGTAGGGTGGCATTCGGGAATTTGTTGGGTGGGATTCTTATGGGTTGGGGTGGAGAGGCTGGTAGGGTGGCATTCGGGAATTTGTGGGGTGGGATTCTTATGGGTTGGGGTGGGGTTGATGGGAGGGTAGTATTCAAGGATTCGTGGGATTATTATGGGTTGGGAGGCTGGTAGGGTGGCATTCGGGAATTTGTGGGGTGGGATTCTTATGGGTTGGGGTGGAGAGGCTGGTAGGGTGGAATTCGGGAATTTGTGGGGTGGGATTCTTATGGGTTGGGGTGGAGAGGCTGGTAGGGTGGCATTCGGGAATTTGTTGGGTGGGATTCTTATGGGTTGGGGTGGAGAGGCTGGTAGGGTGGCATTCGGGAATTTGTGGGGTGGGATTCTTATGGGTTGGGGTGGGGAGGCTGGTAGGGTGGCATTCGGGAATTTGTGGGGTGGGATTCTTATGGGTTGGGGTGGGGTTGATGGGAGGGTAGTATTCAAGGATTCGTGGGATTATTATGGGTTGGGAGGCTGGTAGGGTGGCATTCGGGAATTTGTGGGGTGGGATTCTTATGGGTTGGGGTGGAGAGGCTGGTAGGGTGGAATTCGGGGATTTGTGGGGTGGGATTCTTATGGGTTAGGGTGGGGTTGATGGGAGGTGGGGGTATTCAAGGATTTGTGGGATTATTATGGGTGGGGGTGGGGAGGTTGGTAGGGTGACATTTAGGTTTTTGTGGGGTGGGATTCTTATGGGTTGGGGTGGGGTTGATGGGAGGGTAGTATTCAAGGATTCGTGGGATTATTATGGGTTGGGAGGCTAGTTGGGTGGCATTCGGGGATTTGTGGGGTGGGATTCTTATGGGTTGGGGTGGGGTTGATGGGAGGGGGGTATTCAAGGATTCATGGGATTATTATGGGTTGGGGTGGGGAGGGGAGGATGGTAGGGTGGCATTCAGGGATTTGTGTGATGGGATTCTTATGGGTTGGGAGGCTGGTAGGGTGGCATTCGGGAATTTGTGGGGTGGGATTATTATGGGTGGGGGTGGGGAGGTTGGTAGGGTGGCTTTCAGGGATTTGTGGGGTGGGATTCTTATGGATTGGGGTGGGGTTGATGGGAGGGGGGTATTCAAGGATTCGTGGGATTATTATGGGTTGGGGTGGGGAGGCTGGTAGGGTGGCATTCGGGAGTTTGTGGGGTGGTATTCTTATGGGTTGGGGTGGGGTTGATGGGAGGGGGGTATTCAAGGATTCGTGGGATTATTATGGGTTGGGAGGCTGGTAGGGTGGCATTTAGGGATTTGTGGGGTGGGATTCTTATGGGTTGGGGTGGGGGGATGGGTGGGTGACATTCAGGGATTTGTGGGGTGGGATTATCATGGGTTGGGATGGGGAGGGTGGTAGGGTGGCATTCAGGGATTCTTGGGTGGGATTCTTATGGGTTGGGGTGGGGAGGCTGGTAGGGTGGCATTCAGGGATTCTTGGGTGGGATTCTTATGGGTGGGGGGGAGGTGGGGAGGATGGTAGGGTGGCATTCAGGGATTTGTGTAATGGGATTCTTATGGGTTGGGGTGGAGAGGCTGGTAGGGTGGCATTCGGGAATTTGTGGGGTGGGATTCTTATGGGTTGGGGTGGGGTTGATGGGAGGTGGGGGTATTCAAGGATTTGTGGGATTATTATGGGTGTGGGTGGGGAGGCTGGTAGGGTGACATTCAGGTTTTTGTGGGGTGGGATTCTTATGGGTTGGGGTGGGGTTGATGGGAGGTGGGGGTATTCAAGGATTTGTGGGATTATTATGGGTTGGGGTGGGGAGGCTGGTAGGGTGGCATTCGGGCATTTGTGGGGTGAGATTCTTATGGGTTGGGGTGGGGTTGATGGGAGGTGGGGGTATTCAAGGATTCGTGGGATTATTATGGGTGGGGGTGGGGAGGCTGGTAGGGTGGCATTCGGGGATTTGTGGGGTGGGATTCTTATGGGTTGGGGTGGGGTTGATGGGAGGTGGGGGTATTCAAGGATTCGTGGGATTATTATGGGTTGGGGTGGGGAGGCTGGTAGGGTGGCATTCGGGAATTTTTGGGGTGGGATTCTTATGGGTTGGGGTGGGGTTGATGGGAGGGTAGTATTCAAGGATTCGTGGGATTATTATGGGTTGGGAGGCTGGTAGGGTGGCATTCGGGGATTTGTGGGGTGGGATTCTTATGGGTTGGGGTGGGGAGGCTGGTAGGGTGGCATTCGGGAGTTTGTGGGGTGGGATTCTTATGGGTTGGGGTGGGGTTGATGGGAGGGGGGGGTATTCAAGGATTCGTGGGATTATTATGGGTTGGGGTGGGGTTGATGGGGGGTATTCAAGGATTCGTGGGATTATTATGGGTTGGGGTGGGGAGGATGGGAGGGGGGTATTCAAGGATTCGTGGGATTATTATGGGTTAGGGTGGGGTTGATGGGAGGGGGGTATTCAATGATTTGTGGGATTATTATGGGTTGGGGTGGGGTTGATGGGAGGGGGGTATTCAAGGATTCGTGGGATTATTATGGGTTGGGGTGGGGTTGATGGGGGGTATTCAAGGATTCGTGGGATTATTATGGGTTGGGGTCTTCGGGGTGAGAAGGTTCAGCTTGTCTATGAGATAATGAACGGTGAAGTAAGAGATGGTCTTCCTCCAACATCCACACTGTGTTGCTGAACCCGATGAACCATCTCTGTATTGCGGTAAACCATAAACCATAAACCTCATGTGTCATCGCCATAAAAAGATCTCCTGATACACGGCAGATTCATCATTAACCAATCTTCATAGAGCCGGGACGAGGGCCCCATAGAGGAAGGCGTGGGGAATGGGGGGGTCATAGATGGCTCTTCCAAGGACACATTCCACTCACCATCGTCTGTGTTTCAGGGTTTTCTTGCAGCTTCATAACAGAAAGTTCCAGACATCACACATTATGGGTTGGGGTGGGGGGGGGGGGGGTGGTAGGGTGGTATTCAAGGATTTGTGGGATTATTATGGGTTGGGGTGGCATTTAGGGATTAGTATAGTGGAATTATTATGGGTTTGGGTAGGGGGGGGGGGGGTGGTAGGGTGGTATTCAGGTATTTGTGGGATTATTATGGGTTGGGGTGGCATTTAGGGATTAGTATAGTGGAATTATTATTGGTTGGGGTGGGAGGGGGGGGGGCATTAAGGTATTTGTGAGGTGGGATAATTATGGGTCAGGGTGGCATTCAGGGTTTGGTAGATTAGTAGGGTGGGGTTATTATGGGTTGGGGTGGGGGGTGGTGTCATTCACGGATTTGTGGGGCAGGATTATTATGGGTTGGGGTGTGGAGAAGGGACGGACATAATAAAGCGGGTCATCTATTCAGAAAATCTCTCTGTTCTTCATAGATAAAGACCTTTTTATGCACAGAATTTGGACAAGGTATTTATACTGAGTTAAATATGTGTGGGGGGTGTGGGGGGGGGGGGGGGGTGGGTTGCCATTGCTGAATTCCTCCTAAAACTGCCAATTGCCTGACTGTCCCTGGCTTCAATGCTATTAGACAATGGCCTTGGACAAAAGTAAGGTCAGAACGACTGGACTGCATACCTCTTATATGTAGGACAGCCAGGCAACTAGCATTTCCAGAATGAGAGGTTAGTAATGAGAATCCAATCTTCTCGATATAATGGTGTAGAATGCCATGTATTCTGTCTCCATTCTTTTGGTCAAGGATCGGTGAAGGTGTATTCCAGGACTGAGATCCATAGAAACCTTGAAGGGCTTCCATCTACGATCCCGAAGACAGAACATGGATCTTAGTTCCTTGTATATCTCATATCGCATGTCCAGGAAGTCTCCAGAGTCTCTCCTGGAAATGAACTTCCTCTACATCTCAGTTGAAGTAGAGTTGTCCTGATTATCAGGTTGACATCCATTCTTTTGGTCAGGGACCGGTGAAGGTATATTCCAGGACTGAGATCCATAGAAACCTTGAAGGGCTTCCATCTACGATCCTGAGGACAGAACATGGATCTTAGTTCTTTGGAGACTTCCTGGACATGCGATATGAAATATACAAGGAACTAAGATCCATGTTCTGTCCTCAGGATCGTAGATGGAAGCCCTTCAAGGTTTCTATGGATCTCAGTCCTGGAATATACCTTCACCGGTCCCTGACCAAAAGAATGGATGTCAACCTGATAATCAGGACAACTCTACTTCAACTGAGACGTAGAGGAAGCTCATTTCCAGGAGAGACTCTGGAGACTTCCTGGACATGCGATATGAAATATACAGAGTCTCTCCTGGAAAAGAACTTCCTCTACGTCTCAGTTGAAGTAGAGTTGTCCTGATTATCAGGCTGACATCCATTCTTTTGGTCAAGGACCGGTGAAGGTATATTCCAGGACTGAGATCCATAGAAACCTTGAAGGGCTTCCATCTACGATCCTGAGTGCAGAACATGGATCTTAGTTCCTTGTATATCTCATATCGCATGTCCAGGAAGTCTCCAGAGTCTCTCCTGGAAATGAACTTCCTCTACGTCTCAGTTGAAGTAGAGTTGTCCTGGTTGACATAACATCCGATAAAATGGCCCCTTCCTTCCTTCCTGCCCTGGGACCCACAGATCTCCCACAGACCTTGAAGGTGGAGTTTGGTTTCCTCCTGGTCTCTGAGGTTCTCGTGATTGGTGGCCCTGATAGACGTGGATCTATCTTTTAGTGATAATGGGGTTTTATGGAGGTTTGGGTGAGGGGAATTCAGCGACACTCCGACATCATTTACTGCCGCCAGCATTTGGATGTCACCGCTGATGAATAGTAACTCCACCCCCACCAGAACGGATATAGGAGGTCCTGCAACACGGTGGCATGTGTCCCAGAGTGGCCTACAGTCCCTTCCTTCCACCCTCCACAGATTTGTTGGAGGTTCTTTGGTGGCCCTTTCCAGGGATTGGGATAGACCTTCATCTCTCTCTCTCCAATCACTTTCTACATTGTGGGGTACTTATCCATAAAGTGTTTATCTAGACACCCCCCATTCCATCCCCTCCACTGCATTGGTTTCCTCTATGATGGAGATACCATAAGCTTTGAAGGCCTAGCCCATCTTCCTCCATAGACCACGCTCCCTAAAGCCTCACAAACTGCACCCCAAATCCCTTCATTTGCGTTTTTCAAGATTCAATGTCATTATATCTCTAGTAACCATGTCATTTACTATAGATATCGCTCTGTGTGTCCAAAAATTCTACCATGTGAGTGGCCCTTAAGGGCCAATGTTGGACACCCCCCTTCTAAACCCTTGGATTATGGGAAAAAATGGGTGGTTATGCTGAGCATCTATTGTGGTTTTATTAGATGGAGGAAATCTCTGCATGAAGTCTCCATATCAATGGGTGGGCTAAACCACTCCGAGGGTATATCGTAGGGGTGCGCATCTTCACTGGTCTCACAATTGGATTTGATTACGATTATCCTGTACACAAATCGATTCGATTCCACAATGAATCATGATTACTGCGTAAGTTTTATCCAAAAATTCAAGCAGTCAGAAAAACCAGAGGCAGAGGGATGGTGGGATGGATGGGATCAGACAGAGGGGTGATGGTAGTGGAGGAATGGGATCAGTGGGATGGATGGGATCAGACAGAGAGGTGATGGTAGTGGAGGGATGGGATCAGTGGGATGGATGGGATCAGGCAGAGGGGTGATGGTAGTGGAGGGATGGGATCAGTGGGATGGATGGGATCAGACAGAGGGGTGATGGTAGTGGAGGGATGGGATCAGGGGGATGGATGGGATCAGACAGAGAGGTGATGGTAGTGGAGGGATGGGATCAGTGGGATGGATGGGATCAGGCAGAGGGGTGATGGTAGTGGAGGGATGGGATCAGTGGGATGGATGGGATCAGACAGAGGGGTGATGGTAGTGGAGGGATGGGATCAGAGTGGGATGGATGGGATCAGACAGAGGGGTGATGGTAGTGGAGGAATGGGATCAGTGGGATGGGATAGGATCAGACAGAGGGGTGATGGTAGTGGAGGGATGGGATCAGTGGGATGGATAGGATCAGACAGAGGGGTGATGGTAGTGGAGGGATGGGATCAGTGGGATGGATGGGATCAGGCAGAGGGGTGGTGGGTGTGGAGGGATGGGATCAGTGGGATGGATGGGATAGAACAGAGGGGTGATGGTAGTGGAGGATGGGATCAGTGGGATGGATGGGATCAGACAGAGGGGTGATGGTAGTGGAGGGATGGGATCAGTGGATGGATGGGATCAGGCAGAGGGATGGTGGGATTAGAGCTAAACATATCAGAAAAGAGAGGCTTACTAAGCATGTGTGTAATGTGTACCGGGCTGAAAGTGATTGCCACCCTTACCTCTAATAATTACAAAAGTATCCCAAAGCCAG